>NW_019725852.1:468684-486387 GCF_002891405.2 Cryptotermes secundus
ACAGATACCGCAATATGCCCAGCAGTCACAATAAACAACATACAGATACCGCAAAAGCAAACAGTAAAATATCTAGGCCTACACCTGGATGCTAAACTGACATGGAAACATCATCTCGCAAAAACAAAAAAACAAATAAACATCAAGACAATGGAGCTACAGTGGTTACTGGGAAGAAATTCACGACTATCTATAGACAACAAACTTCTAATATATAAAACAGTTATCAAACCAATCTGGACATATGGACTAGAATTATGGGGCTGATCAACTAAATCAAATGTTGCAATCATACAAAGATCTCAATCCAAGATACTCCGTCAAATTGTTAATGCTCCCTGGTATGTAACAAACCATACACTACATACAGATCTACAGGTACCAACCGTGCAGGAAGCAATACGCAAGAAAGCCACCACACATCATCACTCCATAGAAAACCACCCCAATCAGCTCATGGAACAACTACTGGAACCAGTAAACAACAAAAGACTAAAAAAACTGTGGCCAAGTGAACTACTCTTAAGTTAATGTATAGATACTAATTATAGATTATACAGGTGATTTCGCTGGATATCAACCTGTTCACGCCACTAGTCATTAGTATATCTAATGAGTAATCAGCACTTTAGCTTATAGAATTGTGTAATATTCTGATTGCTAAAATCTAAAATAAAAAAAATATGTGCCTGGAGCGACTGTAGAAAGCAAAGAATACCGGTCACAGCGTGTGTCCTGCTCTGCCGTGTCCATGCACAGTTCAGGGGACTGTTCCTGGAAACTGTTAATATTTGAGCAGATGATTCAGGGGAGTGGGAATCGGCTGCCTGCATACGAAATTTTCGTGCTCCCTGTCGCCGGGGCCGGGTCTGTGTATTGAATGCAGTTAAGTGTATCGCCCGATGTGTTGTAGCGCGTGCAACTTGAGGAGCCCAGCAATATTTTTTTGTCCTTGGCAGTTCAGCCCCAGTCGGCCTAGGCCTACCTCCATGAACTTCTCCGTTAACTTCGGTTTTCTAGATCTTACACATTCGGTAGGACTCCTTGGGCGGATGATGAGCTCGTCGTAAGGCCTCTACCTGTACACAAACACAGACAAACGCCTACACACAAACTAAACATCCATGCCCTGAGTGGCATTCGAACCCACGATCACGGTTTCCAAGCGAGCGAAGACAGTACATGCCTTAGATCGCTCGGCTACCGTGACAGTTAACTATACCCCATTTGCCTTGCGAGCGAGGGTATGTCGGCGTCAGTTAGTGACGTAACTGTTACGTCATCATTAGAAAATTTCAAATTTGAGCAAACCTCCGGCTTTCATACGCCCCTGAGAGAATCAAACAAACTTTATATGCGACGTTACGTCCGTAAGGTTACCTACACAAAGTGTGACATACCATTCACTTTGGTGACCAACTGTTATTCTAAACCTCTAGAGACTGAGTCTGAGTCAAAGTTACTTTGCGACTGGCGGTTTACCTCCAATCAGCTCGTCTTGGCTCCAAGCCCCTTGAATATCACGGCCAGAGATTCTTCGTTTCAAATGAACCCTTACGGTGATAGCCCTTGTGTATCATTGTCTGACGAGAAGATGTTAGAGACTGAATTTCTTCTAAATTTGTACTTTATAAGAAGTCAGTCCGTTCCGCACAGGAAACACATGACGTCTCCACTACAAAACCCAACCGGTTAATGCTGTTTAGGGGAACATTCGCTTTTTATTGTGAGAACCATACGGAACACACAGATTCACTTCAAAATAATGTGCAAGAATTAAATTCGTACTTCACAGGAGACACTTTACGTCTCCGCTACAAAGCCCAACCGGTTAATGCTGCTGGGTGAAACACTCAGTGTGTATTGTGAGAATCTTACGGAACACACAAATACACTATGTGGGCAAAATGCAGGGCTTCTGAGTGTAGAATCTGATGGTACGTATACTAACCACTGCGTTTCAAAGGGTTAAATGATACTGTGCTACATGGAGTTAGTTTGTTCGTTAGTTGGCGTGTGTTGTTACTCCCGACGTCAGGCACAACTTTCGTACACTTATAGTTCACGATATCCCGTCTTCGCAATCCGTCAGAAATACTCTCGCACATACAAATATCGAGATATCGAATGAAGTAAGAATGGACACTCCGGTGTCCACCGGACCTGCTGTGCCTGGGAGCATTCTCTGAAAGGTAAGTACTTCTCCGCTTGGCTGCGTGTCTGTCTTCGAGATGTCAGACGCCCACAAGTTTCCTTTCTGACGCGTTAAGGCGCGTCCGCATTACTCGTGCTCGTGCTCGCCAAGCTTGTCTGGCTTTTATTTGTGCTCGTAAATCTTCGTCCACACTATTTCAGTTGCTCGCCAGGCTTCGGCGCCTGAGGATCCGTGTATTTACTCGTAGTGTGTGTAGGTTGTAGTTGTATTTTAATTTATTTAATTTAATTTATTTTTAAATTAAGAATTTGCTTGTCTCGTGACTTGTCATATCGTCCACATTAGTCGCGAGCATAGCGAGTCACACGATCACGAGTAATGTGGACGCACCTTTAGACTATTCTTTATGAAATGTACATCACAGTGTCAAATTGCAGAAGCAGTAAAAATAATTTACCCACGGGCTTGCTTAATTAAGCACCATGGCTTGACAACGTATGGTGGTATCGCTCCTCCAATCTTGACCTTGAATTTGATGGAACTGGGTCGTCAGTTTAGGCCCAAGCTGCATTACCCCTGGTACCCATTCGACAGGAAGCTGGACGCTCTTGTAAAGAGAACATTTTCTTGTCCTAGCCGGGAAAGTAAGCCCTGCTCCTCTGTGACACAGCCCTTATCCTAGTCAGGCAAAGCATGAGAGAAACGTACGTAATCCCCGTCTCTCCAGTAAGAAGCGGTGCCTAGGAACTGTGTATACGTTTTCTGGACCGGACGCTCTGACTGGACTCCTCGTGTGACATTGTGATCAGAGTTTACAGAAATAGTCGTCTGTCTTATGCGCCGTGACTGCTGCTTAAAGTGAGGCCCTCGACCTTCTGTCGCCTCTGGAATTCAGCCATAAAGTGGTAACCATGGTAACCTTTTCTTTCCTGTCTTTTGGTTCGATCGTTCTAAGAAATACCTGATACCGAGTCCGTATAGCAGCAATTGTTCCACTTGGTTGACGGAGACTTCTAAAGGAGAGTTCGACCGCCTGAGAAATCCCTGGCCCGGGGGGGGGGGGGGAGAGCTCGGCTTAATTCTTCTGATATTGAAGGAAAAGCACCCAGAGAGATACACAGAATTTAATTTAATACAAGATCCATGAAGGGTCGGCGTCTCTTTCCCTTTCAGGCGGAAACCGCTCCGTGTGCTTCACCAAGGTGACCTTTGACATGGGTCTGATGACGTCATAGCTACACACGTAACACGTTAATGTGTGTGTTCTGTACGCCTCCCTGATCTGTGTGAGAGCAGCGAATCAAGTGTAAAGCTATGTTTAATTCTTACGCGTTTTAACCAATTAAAGTACTGCGCTAACCTGCTTGAACTTTACGTAAACTATGCATTTTGCCCGCACATTGTACTTTTGTGTACCATACGATTTCCACAATAAACAGCGACTGTTTCCCCATACAGCACTAATAGGTTGGCGTTTGTAGCGGAGACGTGATGTGCCGAATGAATTCTTATATATTATTTGGAGGTGTATTTGCGTGTTCTGTATGGTTCTCACAGTAAACAGCGACTGTTTCCCCATACAGCACTAATAGGTTGGGGTTTGTAGCGGAGACCTGATGTGCCGAATGAATTCTTTGTATATTATTTGGAAGTGTATTTGTGTGTTCTGTATGGTTCTCACAATAAACAACGGCTGTTTCCCAAAACAGCATTAACCGGTTTGGTTTTGTAGCGGAGACGTAATGTGTTTCCTGTGAGGTACAAACTGAATTCTTATATGGAAGTGTATTTGTGTGTTCCGTATGATTCTCACAATAAACAACGGCTGTTTCCCCAAAAGAGCGTCAACCAATGGTGCCCGTGATTGCTGTAGGGTGCAAGGCAGTGCGAGGGGACACTGACAGTGAGGGGACCTCGCGATGTGGCGTGCGGCGCCTTATGGTGTAACGTTGGTAACGTTCTTTATTAGCTCGTATGCAGTCCTCAAGGGGTGGGAGAACAAGAGTACAAAAATAACTAAAGAGAAATTTCATGGGAGAACCGAAGGCATTTATTTCCGGGGGTTAGGGACAGCTTCTGTCCGTTACAAGGTTCCCTGGCTTCGCCCGCTCGTCCTTTTTAGAAGGGCAGTGTGAAAATGAAGACGTGATGGTTATAAGGGGCCGTGAGATCTTGAATTTCAGAATTAATGGTGAACTGCATGATTTGGAAAGGCAATGTAGTGGAATTTAAGTTGGGAGGGCTTCATAAGAAGCACGCAGTAGCAAGTGGGAACCATCTCAGCATTTGCTTGGAGACGGAATAAAACCAAGAGAACCTGTGACGTTATTGACGGTCGCAGGACCTTCCGGTTACATGCTGGCATCTAGCGAGCAGTCCGGCAAACGGCAGACTGTGGGAGCTGCCTACATTGCATGTCAAGGAAACTGACACTTTGGAGTTGAGTAGTTTGACAGTACTTTGGGGTGGGGGTTGAAGCCCGCTCGTCCTTCTGATATACATACATATATGAGATAGAGTAAAGGCCCGGGAAGTGAAGAAAGCCAAGAGTTGGGAAATGGAACATATGCCCGTTGTTGAGCAGGGGCTTGGGCTTGTCGTGTTCAAACATCTAGATGGTATTTTAAAAAGGGGGCCCTTACCCCATTCCCGTTGTGACTGCAAATATTTTATTGACGTTCGGGGATGAGAATGTGAAGGGGGCCTGTGATAACCAGCTTGAGACCCGGCTGTGTGTAGTTGCCACTGACGTATAAACGGCAAAAGCATGATCATCGAACTTCGAAAGTCGACGAAACCATGCCACCAAGCGGGTTAGCATAGCGGCAATGCACTAGACTTCAATCTGGGAGGTTCTCGGTTCGAATCTGGGCTAAGAGACCTGCTGTTCTGACTCAGGTTTGTCCTGGGATTCCTCATTACCTCCAAATGAACCCGGGATAATGCGTCAGTCTCGCCACGACCGCTTCCTTTCAATTACGATACCGTGTAGTCTGGGTACTGACAGCGTTGTACAGGGAGCCCCTGGAGGCGCACATGCGCAGAAAGTAAGCACATTTCTGTTCCCCCTCTTCCCCCTCTCCTTCTATATTATAGCGTGCAGAGCCATTTCTGGGCAACGACTCTGTAAACAAGATCCCGCTGCAAAAGACACAAACACAACCACAGAAGAGTCGTGTTTTCTATGTGGTCCGTACCGAGATGTTATAAGCAAGGGATAAAGTCAGTTAAGTTGAGTTCTGTACTGGAGGCTGTGAAGCCAGAACCTGAGCGTGTGAAGCTGAAGAATCTCCACTGTTAGAAGTCGTTGCCAGGGAATGGCTTGTGAAGACACAGCAAGCTGGAGAAGGGCTTACCGGGTGCTGTGATGATTTGTAGGGTGTGGAGATTAGCGGTGACGCTGTAATTACTTGTAGTTCCCAGTCCTGTGCATCATAAGTCGAGTCATCATTCCAAACCCCGTCTGTAGTGACCCCTACACATGTTAATATTTTCAGCATAATGCATAATCATTCTCCGTCTTTTTGTGCTAGTGCATGAAGTGAACGTATGCCAGGGAAGTCACATTCGTTTGTACACCCGTGTCTGCGGAGTATCTGAAAGGATATCGACGGAAGACGCTACTGGGGACCGGTTTCCACCAAACCGACGTATTGGTCCGTACCTTCGGTGGAACTGGTTGTAGTAGTGGCAGGTTTCTGGGACATGCACCTTTTTTTTTAATTGCTAGTAGGTTGGGACTAAGTCCCTTGTACTGCCACCACTTCTGGCCTATTGTACCGGCCCCAGATGATAGATGAGGGGGATTGTGGAGCAATTGGTGTAATGAAGATTGGCAGGGGAAACCGAAGTACTCGGAGAAAACCTGCCCCAGCGCCACTTTGTCCACCACACATCGCACTTGACCAGACCCGGGATCGAACCCGGGCCGCCGCGGTGAGAAGCCAGAGACTAACCGCTTGAGCTATGGCGCGGCCGACATGCGCCTTAGTGTTGGCTGTGGCGTCTCCAGGATTCCATCGTGACGCAGCATTCCAGACGCCATCCACTCTCATAGCGTCTATGCCTCCCCAGTTGCATCATTGTGAAGTTATTTAATGACAGTTTCCTATGTATGCAGAGTGTCCCAGGAGGAAAGGTAAATATTCTGGGAGGTCATAGTATCGGTCATTCTAAACCAAAAAGTTAATATGTACATGTGTCCTATTCTGAACGGTTTCCGAGATAGAGCTATTTCAGTGTACAGACGAGCAACACGCCATGTCCTCACACGAGTTGCACCGGGATAGAGCTATTTCACTGTACAGTACACTACAGTGTACAGACTAGCAACACGCCATGTCCTCACACGAGTTGCACCGGGATAGAGCTATTTCAGTGTACAGACGAGCAACACGCCATATCCTCACACGAGTTGCACCGGGATAGAGCTATTTCACTGTACAGACGAGCAACACCCCATGTCCTCACACGAGTTGCGCCGAGATAGAGTTATTTCACTGTACAATACACTGTACACTCTACAGAATAGCAACACGCCATGTCCTCACACGAGTTGCACCGGGATAGAGCTATTTCCCTGTACAGACGAGCAACACGCCATATCCTCACACGAGTTGCATCGGGATAGAGCTATTTCACTGAACAGACGAGCAACACGCCATATCCTCACACGAGTTGCATCGGGATAGAGCTATTTCACTGAACAGACGAGCAACACGCCATATCCTCACACGAGTTGCATCGGGATAGAGCTATTTCACTGAACAGACGAGCAACACGCCATATCCTCACACGAGTTGCATCGGGATAGAGCTATTTCACTGAACAGACGAGCAACACGCCATATCCTCACACGAGTTGCATCGGGATAGAGCTATTTCACTGAACAGACGAGCAACACGCCATATCCTCACACGAGTTGCATCGGGATAGAGCTATTTCACTGAACAGACGAGCAACACGCCATATCCTCACACGAGTTGCATCGGGATAGAGCTATTTCACTGAACAGACGAGCAACACGCCATATCCTCACACGAGTTGCATCGGGATAGAGCTATTTCACTGAACAGACGAGCAACACGCCATATCCTCACACGAGTTGCATCGGGATAGAGCTATTTCACTGAACAGACGAGCAACACGCCATATCCTCACACGAGTTGCATCGGGATAGAGCTATTTCACTGAACAGACGAGCAACACGCCATATCCTCACACGAGTTGCATCGGGATAGAGCTATTTCACTGAACAGACGAGCAACACGCCATATCCTCACACGAGTTGCATCGGGATAGAGCTATTTCACTGAACAGACGAGCAACACGCCATATCCTCACACGAGTTGCATCGGGATAGAGCTATTTCACTGAACAGACGAGCAACACGCCATATCCTCACACGAGTTGCATCGGGATAGAGCTATTTCACTGAACAGACGAGCAACACGCCATATCCTCACACGAGTTGCATCGGGATAGAGCTATTTCACTGAACAGACGAGCAACACGCCATATCCTCACACGAGTTGCATCGGGATAGAGCTATTTCACTGAACAGACGAGCAACACGCCATATCCTCACACGAGTTGCATCGGGATAGAGCTATTTCACTGAACAGACGAGCAACACGCCATATCCTCACACGAGTTGCATCGGGATAGAGCTATTTCACTGAACAGACGAGCAACACGCCATATCCTCACACGAGTTGCATCGGGATAGAGCTATTTCACTGAACAGACGAGCAACACGCCATATCCTCACACGAGTTGCATCGGGATAGAGCTATTTCACTGAACAGACGAGCAACACGCCATATCCTCACACGAGTTGCATCGGGATAGAGCTATTTCACTGAACAGACGAGCAACACGCCATATCCTCACACGAGTTGCATCGGGATAGAGCTATTTCACTGAACAGACGAGCAACACGCCATATCCTCACACGAGTTGCATCGGGATAGAGCTATTTCACTGAACAGACGAGCAACACGCCATATCCTCACACGAGTTGCATCGGGATAGAGCTATTTCACTGAACAGACGAGCAACACGCCATATCCTCACACGAGTTGCATCGGGATAGAGCTATTTCACTGAACAGACGAGCAACACGCCATATCCTCACACGAGTTGCATCGGGATAGAGCTATTTCACTGAACAGACGAGCAACACGCCATATCCTCACACGAGTTGCATCGGGATAGAGCTATTTCACTGAACAGACGAGCAACACGCCATATCCTCACACGAGTTGCATCGGGATAGAGCTATTTCACTGAACAGACGAGCAACACGCCATATCCTCACACGAGTTGCATCGGGATAGAGCTATTTCACTGAACAGACGAGCAACACGCCATATCCTCACACGAGTTGCATCGGGATAGAGCTATTTCACTGAACAGACGAGCAACACGCCATATCCTCACACGAGTTGCATCGGGATAGAGCTATTTCACTGAACAGACGAGCAACACGCCATATCCTCACACGAGTTGCATCGGGATAGAGCTATTTCACTGAACAGACGAGCAACACGCCATATCCTCACACGAGTTGCATCGGGATAGAGCTATTTCACTGAACAGACGAGCAACACGCCATATCCTCACACGAGTTGCATCGGGATAGAGCTATTTCACTGAACAGACGAGCAACACGCCATATCCTCACACGAGTTGCATCGGGATAGAGCTATTTCACTGAACAGACGAGCAACACGCCATATCCTCACACGAGTTGCATCGGGATAGAGCTATTTCACTGAACAGACGAGCAACACGCCATATCCTCACACGAGTTGCATCGGGATAGAGCTATTTCACTGAACAGACGAGCAACACGCCATATCCTCACACGAGTTGCATCGGGATAGAGCTATTTCACTGAACAGACGAGCAACACGCCATATCCTCACACGAGTTGCATCGGGATAGAGCTATTTCACTGAACAGACGAGCAACACGCCATATCCTCACACGAGTTGCATCGGGATAGAGCTATTTCACTGAACAGACGAGCAACACGCCATATCCTCACACGAGTTGCATCGGGATAGAGCTATTTCACTGAACAGACGAGCAACACGCCATATCCTCACACGAGTTGCATCGGGATAGAGCTATTTCACTGTACAGACGAGCAACACGCCATGACCTCACAGTTTTCATTCCTTTCATTCTCTGACTGGCTCCGTTTGTTTGCAGTTTTCTTCATAACCGTTTCGTGGGGAACTGCAACTTCGCGATGCTTTCCGGATGGGCGTATTGAGCGCTCCGGGAAGGAGTTCCGGTACCTGCGCCATTTTACAAAATCGCCGCCGTAAATATCCATACAACGGCTGGAGGAACACTGTACTCTGACTTATGATGCCATTTAATTTGGCACGAGTTCACAGTCATTTCGGAGGAAAATACTGCCTCCGTCTTCAGGTTCGAAGTGTAATCCAAGCAACCTGGAGGAAGTAAGAATTGCAGCTCTCCAAGGCGTCACATCCCTCTCTAAGTCACCCTCGTGGGACCCCGAACTCAGCGGATCGGCTGCGAATCGCTTGTCTGCCCCCGTTCAAGCGTGGCGATATGCGGAACCCACGAATTTCGTTTCGTGCAGTCTTGCTGTAATGGGGGGGGGGTCTTACGGTCTGTTCCGTGATATTCCCGATTAAAATCGACGGCCGTAACGCACAGCATACAGAAGGGCGTTATTCTACAGCGACGCCTGTGGACGCTGCGCTTGCGCGGTACAGCGGTATCTAAGCGTCGACCTGTAGGTTGATGGATGAACGGGAAACGGTTTAGAAGGGCGTGATCGTGGCTGAGTCCAGGTTCTGCCCCAGCATTTGCCTGGAGGGACTGAGGAAAACTTCACAAGATCTGAGTCAGGATGCTTGGTATCCGAGCTGAGATTCCAGTATCACAGAGTGTTAACAGCTGTACCAAATTAGTTCTTGTTCTCCTTCCCGTCTACATGTCCTGCCTCTTACACCTGGCTCGCATGCAGTTTCCAGCGCTGCTTCCGCTTTGGTTTCCGAACCTCCCTCACCTGAAAGTGGCGTGGAGCCCACTCAACACAGGACAATGCTGCGAGAGCTGGTCTCCGCTCCACAGCTCCGAGACCGGCTCCTGTCCACTGGCTACAAGGGGCTTTTCCCCGACAGAAACGCGACCGGAGCGTGAGGTCAACAGACACCCTCCACATACTGTTGAGTTCATGAATACTTGCAGTTATATCTCCGCTCCCCCATACGTCTTCATGGCGTGTTGCTCAATTGAAGGCAGGGAAAACTTCAGTCCTTGTATGCGTTCATCTGTTTATGATTTCCATAGGCGCGGTTTAAATCCTAGGTCAGGTCATGTGGGATTTGTGGTGGACGAAGTGTCACCCAGTATAACGATGGGCTATGGGCTGGGCGGACTGAGTTCGATTCTCCACAGGGACCGGACCAGGCCTGGGGCCGTCCCGTCTTCCTATCCAGTGAGCACTGGCGGCCTCTTCCGCCGAACAATGCGTCCGGAACGTGAAACTGAAGACTCCGCTGCATCCAGTGTCACGATGGTGGAGCTATACTTCCACTCCTCCATACGCCTTACAGTGGGCCGGACGGTCTCAGCCCGCATCGCGTGGTAATTAATTGGTTTATGTCACGGCGCTGACAATAGCGCGGATGGTTAGCAGTGAATTGGGAGGGATTCGGAAGAGGCGGCTCGAGACTGTATTGGAGGTGTAACCGGATATTTGAGAAGAACGCGAGAAAATCATGAGACCTGACCCACCATGTCGGGCGTCGATTCGGTGTGTTATGACACGTCGGGGAGGGCTGCCGCGCCTCGCGGCGCTCATGTGACGTCGGTGGATGGGGGAAGCTGGCCACGGTTAATTTAGCAGGTTGATGCTCCCCCTAACTGGAATGGAATTGCGAATTACGCGGTGAATTTCACCCTCGTCCCGGCAAATCGGCCTACGGCGGATCATGTCGCAGTTCGGCCATGTTGCACAGTGAAATTACAAGAGAGAGATGGAGAACAGTGTGGAACGGCCACAGGAAGTGTTGCAGAACTCCCAGCTGCCCATGCGCAGTCGGGCTCCCTGAACTACGTCGGTTCCTCGTTTCACGAATTCTCGCTTAAAATAAAGGTGCCTAGTTAAGCATTACGGCAGGAAGACATGTGGGGGAAGAGAGGTATAGTGCCACTTATTCTTAATGTGGGCACAAGATGAGGGGTCAGCTTCACGCCTCAGCCTCTTTATACCTGAAGAAACCCCTTGGTTCCCATTGGATAGGAGGCTAAGTGAGCCTCAGAGCCTGTCTGAACCCTGTAATTGAGCTCAGATCCCCTGGCCGTCAAGCCCAAAGCGTAATCACTATATTGACTGAGCTATACCAGCCCACTCGTTAAGAAATCCGACATCCGGATTAACTGTAACTGGATTAGGGAAGGTGTTAATGTAGTTTGAACCTGATTCAGGAGGAAATTAAGAGTGAGACTGAACTTGGGTAATGCTTGTTACCATTCAGTCCAGAACCTTTTGTCTTCTCGTCTGCTGTCCAAAAATATAAACATTAACATATACAAAACTATAATTTTGCCGGTGGTTCTGTGTGGGTGTGAAACTTGGTCTCTGACATTAAGGGAGCAACACAGACTGAGGGTGTCTGAGAACAGGGTGTTGAGGAGAATATTTGGACCGAAGAGAGATGAAGTGACAGGAGGTTGGAGAAAACTGCATAATGAGGAGCTTCATAACTTGTACTCTTCTCCAAGTATAACTAGAATGATCAAGTCAAGGAGGATGAGGTGGGCAGAGCATGTAGCACGAATGGGGGAGACGAGGAATGCGTATGGGATATTGGTGGGAAAGCCAGAAGGATAGAGAATACATGGAAGACCAAGGCGTAGGTGGGTGGCCAATATTAGAATGGATCTTAGAAAGATAGGATGGGATGGTATGGATTGGATAGATCTGGCTCAGGATAGGGACCAGTGGAGGGCAATTTTGAACACGGTAATGAACCATCGAGGTTCCATAAAATGCTGAAAAATTCTTGAGTAGCTGCAGAATTGGCGGCTCCTCCAGAAGGGCTCAGCTCAATGAGTAAGTAAGTAAGTTAATGTAGTTTGATGCAAATTGCTGAGAGTTCATTCAGGCAGCATGTAATTTGGTTAAGGAATATCGTAGAATTAGTGCCGCGCGTTTATACAAGTTAAGTGACTCATCGAGGGCAGAGAACAGGCAATTATATAAATCACGCAATAACTTTCATATGAAAATTAAACATTACAATACTGTGCATTTGCAACGCAGACCCTGTGTCTGCCTGCCTGGTTCGCGGCATTTCCTGCGCCATTTCGCCGACTGCAACGCCATGTCGGCCTATGTCTCTGGGTGGAGGGAAATCAATTTCAGAATCTCCCGTAAAACAGTTATCTACACGCCTACCGAGGTTTGTAGCTGCCATGTTTCGTTTCCATTTGAAAGCTGTTGCGTGGTTTATAATTGCTATTTGCCCCCCCCCCGCGAATAGAGAGTCGTTTGTAAAGTAATATTTATACTGAAGATCAGTTACAGGCGTGTGGCCCATGCAACACGTGTGCGGGGCTTGTTTCGAGCCCCACTCCATTAATTGTGGGGCCTGTTCCGAATGAATCACTTTGTATGAAGGAGATCAGTTACAGGCGTGTGGCCCATGCAACACGTGTGCGGGGCTTGTTTCGAGCCCCACTCCATTAATTGTGGGGCCTGTTCCGAATGAATCACTTTGTATGAAGGAGATCAGTTACAGGCGTGTGGCCCAAGCAGCGCGTGTGCGGGTCTTGGTACGAGTCATTAGGATCTGTGTGTGTTGATGGCGTGCTCGCGTGCCGCACGCCTTGATGGCTCATTCAATTATGCCAGTGATTAATGGACAGGTATATTTGGTGCAGAGAGAGACTGGGAAGGGAGGGAGCACCCCCCCCCCCGAGCCCGTGTCCCAGTGACAACAAATGGAGGCCGATCTGTTTGCGAAGTTTCGAACGTAAGCTGGCAACTACATGAAAGAGTAAGTAATGCCTGGTCTTCGTCCGGGGTGTAGTTGCTTTCCCTGTGAGCGTCGTAACATTCACACAGTGGATGAACCGTGATGACCCGTATGCACTTGTACTGACCACAGTCTCTTTCTGGGATAGATCAGTCAGTACAGTGTCTGGATTACTGGCTCTACGACCGATGGATCAATGTTCTGTATACCCTGCAGGAGTAAGAAGAGTTTAGGGCCATGCCATGACTTAGGCGATTAGTCCCAGTTTTCCCACCTCGGCGGCCCGGGTTCGAGCCCAGGTCATGTCATGTCATGTCGGTTTTGTGGTGGACAAAGTGGAGCTGGGGCAGGTTTTCTCCAAGTACTTCGGTTTCCCCTGCCAATTCTCATTCCACCAACTGCTCCACACTCATCATCTACCGTCCGGGGCTGGTACAATAGGCCAGTTAGTGGCCGACGTACCAAGTGGACTCAGTCTCACCCCAGGCCAAGAAACTTAGGGGAGGTTTGTCTCGTCATCCAGAAGGTACTGGGTTCCAACCTTAAGGATGGAATCGTCTCAATGTAATGTAATGTATGTAAGGGGTGGGTCATTAATACCGGCCCCCGCACTGCGACCTTCAGTGATCTCTTGTGCTTCCCCTCATGGACTCGTGTAACATTCTGTTGGTGATTTGGCGGTGAGGTCGTGGGGTGTAACGGCAGACGCGGGAAATGTCGCTTGAATTAGAGAATTATGTGTAGTGATCCAGTTCACGGCAGCGGCAGGAGAACTGTCTGGTGCACAGCGTCCAGAAGGGCTCTGGGGCACATCCAACCTCCTAACGAGTGGGTATTGGGTTCAGACATTAACCGGAATGCATTTGTTAAGGATTTGGCGGTGTGGTATCTTGCGCGGCGGTGGGGGGACACGGAGGAATGTACAGTGCACTACTACAGGGTGACGGGGGCAAGAGCGAAGTCAGGAAAATGTCTGACTGCGGTAATTTTTTTATTGCTAGTGGGGTGGGACTAAGTCCCTTGTACTGCGGCCATTTCTGGCCTATTGTACCAGCCCCAGATGAGAGGTGAGGGTGATTGTGGAGCAATTGGTGGAATGAAGATTGGCAGGGGAAACCGAAGTACTCGGAGAAAACCTGCCCCAGCTCCACTTTGTCCACCACAAATCCCACTTGACCAGACCCCGGGACCGAACCCGGGCCGCCGCGGTGGGAAGCCAGCGACTAACCGCTTGAGCTATGGCACGGCCCAACTGCGGTAATTAGTACAGGTAAGCGCCGCATGGCACGGCAGCGAATTTCAAAACGTGCGATTTCTGAAACCGCCGTGGACTTGAGTTTAGTTGCTATGTGAGCAGGAATGCAGATCCCAGAATCTGACGTTTCGCATTGCAGCCGTGCAAGCAGGAACCAGTGACGATCCGGTCGTATATTTATAATGCAGTCGGTGTAGTGATTGGCTACGGGTGGACGGCCGAGAGGTCGGAGTTCAAGTCCCGGTAGGGGCGAGATTTCTCTTTTCTTCACGTTTTCCAGACCGGTTCTGAGGCCCACTCGGCCTCGTAATTAAGGGTTACCGAGGGATCTTTCCCCGGTAATAAAGTGGCCAGGGCGTAAAGCCGACCACTTCTCCACGTCGGTCAGCGCGTGAGGATTTAGTGTGTGATAAGAAAATTTAGTCAAAGTGAAACTGTTTTAATTCCATTGCCAGGAGACGACTAGTGAAGACTGAGAGCCCTAGTGCGCGTGTGACGGTGAACTGTAAATTAGCGATACGGCTGTATTCATTGTGATTAAAGGACATTGTAACCGAAGTGCCAATAAATCCAATCATCGCATCTAGAACCCGTTATTTCCGTCACGCGTACCACCTACACGTGACTATATATATATACAATGTGTGTGTGTGTGTGTGTGTGTGTGGAGAGGATTTGAAGATTACCGTTATGTGGTACAACCCTCAAGATGAACACAGTTGTTCTGAAACCCCGCTAACGCCTACCAGACTTCACAGCATCCCAGAATGGAGCAGTCTCCACAGTTACCGCAGTGAGAACCTCAGATATTACAGAGTATATCGATCCACATATCAGGCCCGTCCTACCGCGGGGACTGGGGTTCATTCCTCGGCAACGTCCTGTGAGGCTGGAGGTGACAGCGTGACACTACTGTAGGATCTCTTTTGTCTTCCCTTTTCCCCCTCCACACTCAGCTATCGCCGCCCCATCCTGAAGTGTGCGATAGCCCTGATCACGCCTCACATTATACACGTATCACATCCTCAGTCTTTAAGACTGGGGTTCATATCTAGCCGTGCACTTGTCTAAGACCAGAGCAGGGAAATTAAATTTATGCTTTACTTAACGACGTGTGGATGAGAAGATGAATGTAGAGACACATCTGCGGCACTTTGCCCAGAGGTCAGAACGGCCGGTTCCCCGAACGGTCCGAGCTCGAAGCAGAACTGCAACCATGACTGTCAGCGGCAGACGCTGCTGCAGGTCGCTGACCCACAGTGATAACTATATGTACCACATCCTCTAATATTACTCTGCTCGGCACAGTATACGCACTTATCATGTGTTCCGTACGGTTCTGATAATAAACAGAGACTGTTTATCTAAATAGCATTAACCGGTTGAGCTTTGTAGCGGAGACGTAATGTGCTTCCTGCGAAGTACGAACTGAATTCTTATATATTATTTGGAAGTGTATTTGTGTGTTCCGTATGGTTCTCACAATAAACAGCGACCGTTCCCCTAAATAGGATTAACCCGTTGAGCTTTTTAGCGGAGACGTAATGTGTTTCC
Source organism: Cryptotermes secundus (assembly GCF_002891405.2). Lineage (NCBI taxonomy): Eukaryota > Metazoa > Arthropoda > Insecta > Blattodea > Kalotermitidae > Cryptotermes > Cryptotermes secundus. Next base: position 484,679 of record NW_019725852.1, read on the forward strand.
TGTGAGGTACGAACTGAATTCTTATATATTATTCGGAAGTGCATCTGTGTGTTCCGTAGGATTCTCACAGTAGACAGCGACTGCTTCCCCAAACAGTAATAATCGGTTGGGCATTGTATGTTTTCTGTGAGGTAGGTACTGAATTTTTAAGTACTTTCTAGATGTGCAAAGAGCCGGTATAGCAACGGGCTACGGCTGGACGGCCGGGGTTCAATTCCTGGCAGGGACAAGAGATTTGTCTCTACTGCACATTGTCCGCACCGGCTCCGGACGTCCAGTCAGCCCTCTGTCCAATGGGTATCGAGGTAAAGAGGGTGGAGCTTGAAGCTTGCCACTCAGTCTAGTGACAATTTTAAGAACGGCTGGAGCCATACCTCCACTCCCGCATACGTCTTCATGGCGTGGTGCTCAATTACAGAGACAACTTTATCTGTTTACTCTGTCATACTCGTATACGATGTGCTGTATGAGAAAGTGACTCGATGGTGAACAAAAGTTCCTCCAGATTTTGACTCGTTTTGTGCCCCCACCCCCACCCCGTACGAAGAGTCATCTGTGTTAATGTATGTGCCTCGTCCGAACGGTTGGACAGATTCTGTTCGTATTTAGTGTTCAAGAATTTGGTACTCCAGAGGTTGGTGCCCAGTGAAAATAATAAACTTTCTAGCTCCAAATATGGGTGGGGGCCCTTCCGATGGACCCTAAAACACAAAATTTCGATTTTCTGGATAACGGGTCTTACGATTTGTTGTTAGATTTCAACGATTTGTGGGAATGTTTTTCCTAAACAAATCTCCATTGGTGTTTCCTTGAGTAAAATAGCGATACCCACACTGAGTGGGGGGAAAATGCAAAAGGTTGATTTTGTGTTTATCGTCTCTAGAAATCACACGGATTTCATTGTTATTCCGTATTGAGCAATCAACAATGGTCACCCTGGGCAACAGTGTTCCTTGTCTGGTTAACAATTCAGTGAAGGGTACGGAACTGCCTACGGCGTGAGAAATCGAAATAATAACAATGATAATTTTAATTGAGTGTCGCGCCTCCCCCTCCCCCCATAGCGCCTCTTCTGGTTGGTAGAGTCGCAGCGTCTGTCATTGAATTAACTGAATTTCTAGTAAACGGAAGGGCGCAGTGTTTGGGGAGGGGATGGGGCGTTTTGAAACTTGATTATGTACGTGCGGAGGCGCCTTGCCACTTTACCAGTAAGTTCCCTCCCCCTCAGCCCCCAAATTTATCTTCCTTTTGATTATGTTCAGCGCGCTGTGATGTAATTGGCACAAACTTTCAGTAGTCTCACTTAATACAGAGGGGTGACGTATGGATTAGGTCGCCATATTGCATTCCTGCGTGCCGTATCAGCAAACAGCATTGCCAACCTGTGCTCACCAAAATGACGGGCATGCTCACGGCTTACACGTTTCAGGTCTCGGGACTGTAACCACCAAAATGTCCTTGAGAGGCTTCTAGCCGCGCAGCTGTTCGACAAATTCCACACCTTTTAATGAACCCGAAGTTTGTTTACCGTCCTACAAGATCCCCTCCGTTTCCAATGCTGAGCCAGATGAATCCAACCCATACACCCTTGTCTCATTCCTCTAGGATCCATTTTAATATTATCCTATCTGCGCTTATATTTTAGAAGTACTTTTCTTCATGTTTTCCAACAACATGTTCGTCTTCATTTGTCTCGTGTGTACGACGTG
>NW_019725852.1:486445-529369 GCF_002891405.2 Cryptotermes secundus
TTATGTAGCTGTCACCAGCCTCCTGTCTCACTTTATCTCACCCCCCCCCTCAACACCCTCTGACAAATGAGGCTAAAATTAAACCCGGTACATATTATCACTTGTTATGAGTAACTGTACACGGGGTTTGGATTGGTGAATACATTTATTGACCATTTACATTTCGTAACTACAAGTAAATATAGCAGTATGGCTATTCCCACACTTTTATTTCGCTAGATCATACAGTTTGTTACTAGACGTTTCTACGGCAACGGCTTTTAAACAGTGGCGATTCTTCAGCTTCCGCGCTTACGTCCTCTCTCAAGGGCGGTTCCCTTCCAACTGAGCACTCCCGCAATACCAACACGTCAGCTCTTCACAGACCAACTGATCAAGGTCTGAGTCTGAGTCTCGTTTTACGACCGACGGTTAGTCGGCCAGTCTGTCTTGGCATAAAGCACCCACCTGGGGCTTGCGACCAGATCTTAATTAGTGTTTAACAATTACGGTCTTGTTTTTGTGGGCACCCTCTCTGACTAGAATACGGGTCTGTCTTTTGTACATGCTGCTGGTCTTGCCAGCGCAGTCTTTCTCGGGTCCGAGACCCTTGGGACCCGAGACTATATATTACTGTCTCAAATTTGAGACTTCCCTTTTCGTCGCCTCCTACGACTCGCCGGGTGACGGTGGAGGTATTCGAACCCACCTTCACACGGTCATCTGATCTAGGTAACCTTGTCCCTTTCTTATAACAGCTCGACACGGACCACGTAGAAAACACAACTCTTTCATTGTTGTAGTCCAACTGTTGCGTTATTAAGAATATACTGCCTTGTAACACAGACGTGTTTATCGAGCCGTTGCACAGAAACGGCCGTGGTGTATCCGCCCATCTCGCGGTCCTTGATTAGCAACGGCCCTACACGCTACGTTTACTTACGGCTGTATATTAAGACGTTAAATGCGTCCACGTTTATAGAGCACAGGCCTCGTTTGCAGAACCACAGACTCTCCTGAAGATTGTGATGTGTGCGAGGTTATCTGAGCGGTAACCGCGAACAGCTGCCATGTTCTGGAATGTGACAACTTACAGACCACTCGCCCAACTTGCTTCTTTATTGCTTGGCTTACACCCTGAAGATGGAGGCAGTAGATTCCTCCGATATTTTCGGCTATATCCTGTCAGTCTTTACGACGTCACCTCGCTTAATGTTCCTATCTAACGGAAACACGCTGTACGTACTTTTGTGTGTGACGTTCATACAGGAAGGATCAGATAGGGAACGATGTATCTCGTTTGTAACGTGGATCATATTAACTCGGTTCTGACTTCTGCGAACGCCATATTGCGTGTGAACTCGGACCGTTGTGAGATGCTGTGTTGCTTGTACGTGAAGTGGCAGAGATGCCCGTTTCCCCTTTCTGGCGTTTGAAATCCTTCCTGATCTTCCCCTTGAGACATGTTGGCACGGCGTGGCTTCGCCGTGGCTCCTGCTTTCGTATTTATCTCGAGTCTCCGGCTTGTAGCAGAGCGTCTCAACCAACTACGCTACCGCGTCCCTCCACACGCGTCACCCAGCAGGTAGTTAGTACTCTGCATTTTAATTCGAGAAATGCTTGGTTCGACTCTAGACTGGGACTCCACTATCCGGGCTAATTCTTTTCGTGGGTTTTCTCAGCTTTTCGAGGCAAATGCCCCCGGATCGTACCTCGATCACTCTGCGATGGCGTCTTCCTACTATTCGGCGCTGTGCCGTCTGGTTACTGAAGACGTCATGATAAACAGAGGACTGATTGTGTGCGTTCCTCTCCGCCTGTCTGCACCTCCCACAGGCGTCGCGTCGCATAATATCCCGGTGTCCATGCTCACATGAGCGGTGATGTTGAAGGCAGTGGGCTGTAGGTTGAGATCACCACGGTGGAGGTTCGTAGTGTCTTCATGTGGACGGGGTGCTAAGGTTTCGGAGGTACACAGTGACTCCATCTTCAGGGTACAAATGAGCAAAGTTGAGAAAGTGATGTGCTTTTGATGGAGACTACTTCTATCTAACTGAATAGGTCCAAGCGCATCCGGCTTCAAAAACATGATATAATTTTGAATTTAATGAAGGCGGTGGACAGTGTCATCATAATGTTCCTATAGTGAAGAGGCCTACATTGTTACACAGAGATGTCATTGAGAACAGAAGTAAGTAAAATCCCAGGGCGAGAAATCTCGTTTATAACATGGTAAAAGATAAGAAATTGGAATCAAACTGGAATTTAAACAGTACAATCTTCTTGGTTGTGACGCCGTATAGTTGGGTCCGGTGGAAGTGAGCCGGTTTCTTCCTTACTTTTTCCGCCCTGAAGATGGAGGCGATAAATTACTCAGAAACATCGTTCGACAAACACCGAATTAACACGCCGTTGTAACTCACAAGACAGTGTTCTTCGTGCCCACCGCTGAGAGAACCTCAGATCCGGTAAATCTGGAATTTAGTTACACAGCAAATTCTCCGGTTCGCTTCAAGAAATTTAATTTTACATTTTATTTGTCGCACAAGATTCGAACGCAGTACGGCGAGCTGTTGCGCATCCTGTTCTGAAGGTACTCCGTTTGTGTCTCGGCGTATTGTACTTAATGAGATTTTTGTGTTTATCCTCAGTTCCTACGGGCAAATGAGGGGATAGTACCTCGATTAGACTGACCATTGCCTTGCAAATCCCTTCCAGTCACCATGACACCCAACGCTACTGACAGCGAGCCTCTCCTGGGCAGCTGACAGTACTTTGCACTGCCCCTACTCGATAAAGCATGATTTTCACTTACTTCAGAAATAAAATACGATACATTTTTGCGTTTATTCGTCAGATCCACCATTTTGTGCGTCGGGTACGGGGACAAGAGATTTCTTTTTTTTTTTTTTTTTTAGACTCCCATATTTATTATGCAATCTGAGTTAATACATTTAGCATAATGATGTGAAAAGGAAAGAAAAAGAACGTGTAGAATACCGCTCATTAGCGGTGCTCCTTGTGCAGTAGATAAAGTCTGGTATGATTTGTGGGAGAATACTTACAAACTAGGGACTTAAGATCTAAATAATAATACTACATTATACAAGAAATCTGTTTGGGAGATCATGTGGAAGATGTCTTCTCAGTCTGCGGAGAGGCGGGGGTGCAGAGAGTTGAGACACTTCTTGGTTAATGTGCATGTTGAGCCGTGATCTGTATTTCGAACTTAGTCGACTGATTTCTTCTTGAACTGTAGGTATTTGTAGATCGTGTCTGATGATGGCATTGGGGACATACCAAGGGGCGTCCGTTAGCAGACGCAGAGCTTTAGACTGAAATCGCTCAAAGATGGCAATGTTGGTGTTCGAAGCAGAGCCCCATAGTTGAATGCCATATGTCCACACAGGTTTGATGATGATTTTGTAAATGAGGAGCTTGTTGTTTAGAGTTAGTTTAGATCTTCGTCCAAGTAGCCAGTGTAGTTTGGTGAGTAGGATGCCCAGATGTTTTCGTTTGTTGAAGATATGTTTTTTCCACGTGAGGCGGCGGTCAAGATGGAATCCAAGGTACTTGACTTCAGTTGTTTGGGGGAGAGGCTCATTGCAGAGGTAGACAGGAGGGCACGTAGCTTTGCGGTTGGAAAATGTGACGTGATAGGATTTAGTTTCATTTGCTTTTAGTCGCCAAAGTGAGAGCCAGCTTTCTATGGAATTGAGATTGTTTTGAAGTTTGAGGGATGCAGTGACTGGATTAGGGTCGGAGGCTAATATAGCTGTGTCATCAGCAAAGGTGGCAGTAGTTGTGTAGGGGGAAGTTGGGAGGTCATTGGTGTAGAGGAGATAAAGGAGGGGGCCTAGCACACTACCTTGGGGAACTCCTGCATGGATAGGAGAGAGATTGGAAAATTCGTCACCAACTTTGACTATGAAGTGCCTGTTTGAGAGGTATGATTTGAGGAGGAGGAAATAATTGAGGGGAAGGAGTTGTCGCAGTTTGAGATGTAGTCCAATGTGCCAGACTTTGTCAAAAGCCTGCGTTATGTCAAGAAAGGCAGCGGAACAGTACTGCTTGGATTCAATTGCATCATGTATCTTGTTTACTAGCCTATGAGTTTGGTGGATGGTGGAGTGCTGATAACGAAATCCGAATTGGTGATCCGGAAGGATGTGCTGGGTTTCAACTATTGGGAGAAGTCTTTGGAAAATGAGTTTCTCAAAGACTTTGGATAAGGTGGGGAGGAGACTTATAGGTCGATAGGATGATGGTAGATCAGTAGGTTTCCCAGGTTTGAGGATGAGAATGATTTGCGCTACTTTCCATTGGTTAGGGAAGTAGCAAAGGCGGATGGATGCATTGATAATTTGGGTTAGGTTTTTGATACAGTTGGGGGGGAGGTTTTGGAGGATCTTGGCCGTGATGAGATCAAACCCGGGGGAAGTTTTGGGTTTGAGGGTGTTGATGATGGTTAGGATTTCAGATTGTTTGAAGGGCTTGGGAGGGGGTTCCAGTTGGTAAGGAATATCCAAGGGACGGAGTAGGTTAATTTCGTCTTCGAGAGAGATGCTGGGTGGATGGGGATGGAATACAGTTGAAAGATGGTGAGCGAAAATGAGAGCTTTTTCTTTGTTGGTTCGTGCCCAAGTGTCTTGAGGTGTTCTGATTGGTGGTAAAGAAATGGTGATATGTTTGATGGACCTGACTGCTTTCCATAATGAGTAATCAGTGGATAATGTTGGGGAGAGATTTTGGGTGTAGGCTTGAAATTGTTGGTTTTTATACTCAGAGATAAGCTGTTTGAGTTCTTGGGAGGCTTTGTTAAGCAATCGCTTGGTAATGGGAGAGTGGAATCTGAGCCAGGTGCGGCGAAGTCGTCGTTTGTCCAGGATTTTTTGTTTGATTCGGAGAGGACAGAGGGCGATCTGGGGGGTGTAATGGGTCACAGGCGTTGCAGACCAGCCAGCCCATTGGATGAGAAGAGATTACTGGAGCGGCGTCGGTACGCCTGTCTTTATGGCAGCCCACACAACATAAACGTTTTTATGTCCCGCAGTGCGTCTCACCATTTGACACTTTTGTGACACAAGACTGAAACAAATTTTCGTCTGTACAGGCAGGTCTCATGAAGATGGAGGCAGCGGATTACTCCGAAACGTCATTAACTATGTGCTATACTACGCAGAAGGCAGCTACCTGCTTGTTGCTGGTTCATTGCCTGGCTTCCCTTTCGACGCTGAAGACGGGGGCAATAAGTACCTCCGAAACTCATCCTTCCTTAAAAACCTCACGGCATACACAGCACTGGGCACTTGATTCTGAACATGTGGTGTTTATACTTACCACTATGCTCTGAACTTTGCCAAATGCGCCTCGAGGCTTTGAAGAGAAGAACAGTTATGTAAATGCAAACGTGAGTTTGCGAAAACGTTTTACACTGACAAGAAATCCGCGTATGCGCTGGTTCTGAGAAACGCGTATGTGTAATCAGTCCCCCAGTCCTGTTGCAGTGCCGCTAAAAATGACTACAACTCGAGAGGGTCAAGGGCTCCAGTTCTGCTGCTCTAAGCGCCCAAACCGTCCTAGAATCCGGGAGACATTTTGCTTTTTATTGCGCGGGGTCGGTGAGACTACCCCCCCCCATTGGTACGCGGGCCGCCAGTGGGACCTTTGTACAAGCCCCAGATGGTAGATGGGTATGGAGCAGTTGAGAGAGTAACAATTAGCAGGGTAAACGGGAGTACTCGGATAAAAGATCCCCAATGTCATTTTTTCCACTACAAATCCCACGTGACTTGACATGGCACCGAACGCGACTCGGCTCGTGATCGCCTGAACTGCGGCTCGTCCCAGGCAGTCGTCTTACGCTGGGTGGCGTCACCTCGCACCGCCGTAGTCATAAATCTTTCCGTTCTGACGTCTGTCGGAGCTCGGAACTGCCCTGGGCTGTGTTCTTATCGGGCAACTCGCAAGGCTGGATGAACAAACTGAACTGCCCAGAGACCATGACGCCTCCCCCACCCCCAACAGTCAAGGCAGCGCCTGGGCTGAAATTCGCTTCTTGGCGTCGCAACTTCACTGTCGTCGCACACAGGCTGCAGACGGTGGACTTGTAGCGTCCATTCCGTTCCCAACAACACAAGCAAGTGCAACACCACACCTGTACAGTCAGCGAAATGACATGTCAACAAAAAGTCGGAAAACAGCGCCGCAAACAAAACTGCAGTACGCTGACGCTTACTAATATAAAACAACAGATAACCAGCGAGCCTACCACAGAACGTCAAATAGTACAAAACGGCACGGGTTCATCGGCACCAACAACAACGTATACTCGGTTAACATCAGCATTTATACTGGGGAATGAAAAATTCGAAATACCCCATTTGACTCCCTCCAAAACCACACTTGCGACCATTAGCATCAACACTCACTTCCCCATGAAGGAGAAAAATTTCGAAAACACATTATGTATATATACACACCATTGCCGCTTAAAGAGACTACAATAAAACGCCCTGATTTTATCGCATTCTCAGGAAGTAAGGGAGACTCTGCGCCTGACGCTCGAGGAGTACACACGTGAACACGGAAGCTGGTGAACTTTCACTGTTAAGTTAAGTTACCAGGTAACAACTGTGCGCTCGAGTTATCAGTGATATACACTCGACCTCCAAGGTCAAGTTTAATAATTCTACATTATCTTTCAACTGAAATAGTGAACAAACTGTAAGTACATTTACATTCACATTCACGTTACAATGGACTATACGCCCAACTATGGGCCGTATATAGCAGCCCAGCCAGATACGAATTTCCCACCGCTGCCTCATAGTCAAATGCCGACGAACTCGGCATTATCACAACCAGTGCCTCTGCAAGCATACCCACAAAACTCGATAGTATACAGCAGCCAGTCACAAAATAATACTCAAGTTCCTGTAATAAATCCATTAACTCCGCAGACCCCAACACACATGCCAAATTCAAACCCAAAATATCAGTGGCAAAAGACTGCTCACAGCAGTGGAAGGAGTAGGAACCCCGAAGAACCTGATTCGCCAAAGAAGCAAGAATATTGGCTAGGAGATACAGTAACGGCAAACAACAGATTTTGTGCTCTCACAGGCGAAGAATCCATGGAAGGAGAATCTTCAAACACCGAACCAAAGCCTCCACCCAAATTTGTATCAGGCGTTAAAAACATAAAACCACTGGTTGAGTTGCTAAATGCTATTGCCCAGCACAAGTACATACTGAAAACATTATACAAGCAGTCAAGTGAAAGTGCAACCCCTGGAAAGTTCCACATGCACAACAATAATAAAAGCAAACAGAATTCCATACCTATAAGCCCAGAAACGAAAGAGGATTCAGAGTAGTCCTTAAAAATATCCACCCAACAACTGAGTTAAATGAAATAAAGCTAAGTCTCCAAGAAAATGGGCACGAAGTAACAAACATATGGAACATCAAACAACGCGACACAGAACTACCATTACCGTTGTATTTTATAGACTTAAAACCAAATGAAAATAACAAAGAAATATACAAGATAGATTTACTCTTAATCACAAAAGTACAATTTGAAGCTCCCCGACGTCAAACGAGAAATTCCCCAGTGCAGACGTTGCCTAAGATTTGGGTATACGAAAAACTTCTGCCGACACAGCCCCAGATGTGTCAAATGTGCATCAGAACATCTAACAGAAGAATGCCCAAGAAAAACAAAAGATTCCAATATCAAATGCGTAAACTGCAGTGATCATCATTCAGCCAGCTACAGAGGCTGCTTAGTACACAAGCAATTGCAACAAAAATTCTACCCAACATTACGAGAACGAAAAATACAAATCAGACCACTTCAGACAGGAATGACATATTCCCAAGCAGCACAGCGATTACCGAACACCACCTCAACACAAGAAAGTGGAACCATTCCCAGTGTCATGGTACAACCTTCTAATGATCTAGCTGAACTCCGTCAAATGATGAAGACGCTAATGGATCAGATGGGTACCCTCATAAATCTTATGTGGACGCTCATCAATAAAACTAAGTAACGGCTCCTCTACTAAACATCGCAGAATGGAACGCCAACGGCTTGTGGCAACGTGCTCAAGAAATACAGACATTCATACAGAACTTCGACTTACACATACTCCTAATCTCAGAAACTCACTTCACTGACCGAAGCTACATAAAGGTACCAAAATACGACGTATATAGCACAAATCACCCCGACAACACAGCTCACGGAGGCACGGCAATAATTATAAAACAAACAATCAAATATTATGAACGAACGAAATACAGTCTCAACAACATACAAGCCAGCAGTGTCACTACAGAAGACAGCACAGGACAACTGACAAGGTTACCAATGTATTGCCCGCCCAGATATAATAATGCGTTGACTACACCAACTTCTTGAAGACATTAGGTAATCGATTCCTAGTCGACGGAGACTTTAATGCCAAGAATACTACCTGGGGTTCAAGAATTACAACAACCAAAGGCAGGGAAGAAGACTGAAAAGGCATAAACCAAACGACCTAACGACGCCCTTCATCTAAATGCAATACACAAAATAAGAAAGTCACACCCGAAATAGATCCGTAGAGAATGCTCACTGGAGCATTACTCTCCCTGACATGTTCTCACTTAGTATTTAAGCTTTAGATTAAGTCTCAGATAAGATGTACTTATAGCCCATAATGGACTGATTGTACAAATATATGGAGATACAAAAAAAAAAGAAGTAAGGAATAGAGATGTATCCTATTTACTGGCAAATATCGGTCACACAACAATTTAATTAAAAGAATCAGTACACTTTACGTGAGCACCGTTGGTGACAGCGTATCCAGTCTGCAATCGAGCTCCGCCCGTTCCTCTGCTACATGATACCGACAGCTTCCACAGTCCGGGCCTGGAGGTCTCCAAGGTCTCGCACTTCGGCGTAAATTCTGTCCTTCACGTAGCCCCACAAAAAGAAATCCAACGGCGTGAAATCAGGGGAACACGGAGGCAAATCCGTTGGACCATCTCGTCTTATCCAGCGGCCTGGATACGTTGCATTCAGAGCTTGCCACGCTTCTAGCGACCAGTGGGATGGAGCTCCGTCTTGTGTCTCCCGGTGTTCCAGCTGAGGAGAGGCATGTCCAGGTATGAGCTACCTGTGGCCGCCTTCTCCGCAAAGAAAAACGGTCCGATGATCATGTTGCACATGACGCCACACCAGACGTTCGCCATCGGACTGTCTCGCACATGTTCCACGACGCTGTGCATCTGCTCTGATCCCTATATCTGAACGTTATGCCTGTTCACATCACCAGAGACAAGAAAAGTGACCTCTTCGGAAAACATGATGTTTGTCAGAAATTTGGGGTCTTTGCCTTTTCGGTCAAGCATGCCACAGGCAAAATTGTGTCGCCGTGGGTTGTCCTCTGGTTTCAGCTCCTGCAGAATCTGCACCTTGTTCGCATAGACACAACCGCTTTCGGAGAACCTTATCCACAGTTGTTTGTAGTATCTGCAGTTCACACGAAGCCCAACGAATTGGCTTCCTTGAATTTCGGATGAACGCCATACGGACGTTCTTTATCTTCTCTTCGGAGACGCGTTGTCGGCCTCCTCCGTGCCCTTTCAAGACGCTCCCAGTCCCCGGAAACTTGTTGTGCCATGCTTTGATCTTTGCAGCTGGTGCTGCTTTCTGATAAACACGACGAAACCCCTTTTTCACCCTCACAATGGACTAAAACTCAGAAAACCACACAACTCGCTTCTTCTTCTGAGCTGACGCCATCTTTGCGTGAAGTGACAGCAGCGCCGTAACGGTGGCCTAATCATTTAGGCAGCAATTTGAACTCCTGTAGTACATAGGAGACCCTTAACACCTTAAAAGACATTTGCCTATTTTTAAAACATCTTAAAAATTAGGGCGTTTCATTGTAGAGACCATGTACAATGGGATAATTTAAAAAATAACAGTCATTTGAAATAAGCTTTTCTAAGAAGAAAGCAGTCTTCTGGGATTTTGCACCGTGTATATGGGGTTAACACCACATATACACGGTGCAAAATCCCAGAAGACTGCTTTCTTCATAGTCACCGCCGTGAAAGCCTCAAATCTTACAAGCTTTACTAATTTTAGACAAGTATCTCTATATGTTTAAACATTGTAATTGTATGAAAAACTTTTACATGACGAGACTGTCTATTGCGACACGCACTCTTGTAATGAACATTGTCGCACTTTCTTTATAGACCCCTGATAATAGCCGTAAATGGCCGAATCATATAGCAAAGACGTCATCTTAATAAACTGACTGGTTTTATCGACAGTAAAGTATAAAATTACTGTGATCGGCGGAAGTGTTTACTTACACATCCGGATGCGGAACCCTTCGAATGGTGGGCAGAGCTTCAGATGGTGGTGTGTGGAGCCGCGGCAGTATGTGATCACGACTCTGTTGTTTCAGGTGCTACGGGTGTGAGGTTAGAAGGCGCCACGCGGCGTCGAAGTAGCAGCTGGAGCCCTCCGATGGCCAGGGCGGGTATGGCCAGGTGGCGCGGCAGGAACACTTCCTCAGGACCCGCCGAGTAAGTTGGATTGAGTAGTAGCGATTGTTGGGCGAGTAGACTTGGTCGCTTGGTTACTGTCTTGGCAAGTAAAGTAAGTTAGATTAAGCAGCGATTGTTGGCTGAGTGAACTTAATACATTTGATGGATTCCGTCGTTTCCTGTCATGATTTTTATCACTTACCGAGGAAGTATCATTAGTTAACGACACCGTACGAACTACTGGAGTTATATAGCTTCTACATATGGCGTTCTGGAAGGAACCGTGGAAGAAGCGGTGGAGCTCTGCTGCTGGAAGCGCATGTTCGTATTTAAATCCTGAATGTCACTTGTGTTCTTTATGTCAGTTCATGATTATCTGGTCCGCAATACACCGGCTTTTGTGTTACCGTGAGCATGTCAGTGGTAAGAATGCTGTCATTTGCGAGGCGACGTCGTTTCGTCTTGTTGAAGTTCACCGACATTTCATGAGGCACCATACAGCCTCTTAAGAGCCGAAGGTACGCTGTACGCAGTGAGCAAGTGTTCCTTTCCCTTTGCTTAACTGACTTACTCTTCATCACTGAATATTTAAGGAGAAGGTTCTTCCTAAACGTCGGTGAGCTATCTGCACTCTCGTCGCTGCTCCTTTTAATTACAGCACTTGAAGAAGAATGCTTTTCGTGCAAGAAGGGAGCAAGTCCAAACATTCCCATACTGGGTCATATCGCACGACGCTCTCAGTAGCTCAGGCTATGCAGTGTCGAATGGTGGGGTGGTTGCAGTGTGGGATTAAATGGATGTATTGAGTGGTATGTAACTGCTCCCATGCGTGCTACATGTCTCCCGATCTGACAACTCGCCTTCACTGGAGTGTACATCTTCACGGATCATTACCTCAGGTAGCAAGTCATTAACTGCGAACAAACCAACTGAGGCCACGAGCCTCTACAAGGGTTTACTGGGCGCTCCGGCTGTGGCATATAGGCGGTTCAAACAGGAAGGTATTGTGACCGTGGAAAGGCACTCTCAAGACTTTGGCGGAATAGCTGAACCTCTCTCAATGCCATCTGTCTGTGTATGGATGTGACCCACATTGGCGCCTCAGTGGATCCACGGATTTTATTTACTTTCGGTATTCGGAGTTTGCTGATCGCAATGGCTGGCCGCGCAGTCCAGGGCATGAACCGTTTTCGCTCGCTCGAACACAGGGGTCGTGGGTTCGAATCCCACTCGAAACATGGATGTCTGTGTGCGTTTGTTCTGTGATTACACTTTTACGTGTAGGTAGTGGCCTTGCGAACGGCTGATCCCCCCGTCCAAGGACTCATACCGACTGCGTACAGGATTAAGAAACTGAAAAAGCGGCCAAGGTCCAACGAAGGATTGTAGAGCCGTAGATAGAGAGATATTCAAAAGTTTCAGGTCGGTGCCTGGGAAATTAGAACATTGTAGCTCCAAAAATGGATGCCCTTCTGCTGGGGCCCAGAACACAAAATGGCGATTTTGCCGAAAACATTTTTTATTAGTTCCAGTAATTTATGTAAACGTTTGCCGTAAAGACAACTGCATAGGCGGTATCCTCAGGAAAATAACGTTACGTGGGACCAAGATGCTTATGTAAGTTCCTACAATTACGGCATGTTTTGGCAACTATTTCTGGCCATCATTAGGCAGTCCGTCTCAACTCTTTCTGCTGCTTTGTCTTCACTTACCTGGTAACGGCTTTTAATAATGAATATTCCTCTGCTTCCGTTCTCACGTCCGCTTTGAACGGCGACTCCCTTCTAACTGTGCGTTCTTTCTCCAGTTGTCCTTTCTTCACAGACTGACTAAGCTCGAAGTCAAAGTCACATTGCGACTGATGGTCAGTCAGTCAGTCAGCCAGTCTTGGTGTCGAGCCCAATCTGGGGCTCATGACCAGATATTTATTAATGCTTTGACAGTTTGACTGTCCTCTTATTGTGGGGCGCCCTTTCTGACGAGAGGACGGGTATATGGCGCTGGTCCTTGCCAGCGCAGTCTTTACTATTTCAGATTTGAGACTTCCCTTTTCGTCACCTCCTTCGACTCGCAGGGCCACAGTGGAGGTAATTCGACCCCGCCTCCACGCAGATGTCTGTCTTTGTCAGCTCTAACCTTGTCCCTTGCTTATAACATCTCGGCACGAATTTGTAGAAGACACCGTTCCTCTGTTGCATGGATATTCGTAGCCGCGGGAACGTTCTTACTGATGCCTTTCTTAGCAGTGGCCATTTATTATTAAGAATTTGCTGGCTAGCAGCGGACGTCGTTCCGGTGCCTGTTTCGAGGCCGTTGCCTAGAATCGAATGTTGTTTCAGAGCCGTTCGCTAGCAACGTCTGTTTCTCTGGCTCCACAGTTCTTGCTTTCAGCAAAAAAAGTCACATATAAAATTTTGTTCTAAGTTTCGAACGTGTGTCCGCTATTCGCAATGCATGCGTATTTCAAATGTGTATCAGTCTAACATTGGTTTTATACAGGATGTTTCTAAATTATTGTCGGGGTTTCCGTGGCTTATAAACGGAAAGACCGACAATAATTTAGAATCATCCTGTATTTCTTAATTGTTGAATCCGTATAATTATAATAGAATTATTGTGAGCCGAGTCTGAATAAACTATTCTACGCGCAATGCGACGCTAAAATACAATGCTGTATATTTCCCAATTTCTACACTCAGCGCCGAACAAAAATCGAATTCGTTTCCAAGGTAACACTGAAGGTCGGCCGATTTCTTTATTACTGGGTAGCGTGAGAAACAACCAGCTGCGTGACATGCGCCCTTCGTTAGGCCTGGAGCCGGGATAGCTCAGTAAGTGTAGTGACTAGGCTACGGCCTTGACAGCCGAGGGTTCCGGTTGCAATTACCGGCTCTCGGGCCCACCCAGCCTCCTATCCTACGGTTACCGGGGGCTCTTTGCCCTGGGTAAAGTGGCCAGGGCATGAAACTAATCACTCACAACTAGTGCCGGGATTCCTCCACTTCCTCCCATGGCGTGGGCCTTAATTAGTACAGGGACGACTTTGCCATGTGCCATACCCTAACGTAATAAAGTTGGAGGGTTGCAGATACTTAGCCGACGGCGTGGTAGCCTACTTTCGCCCATGGATATTCTCAGCAGCCCTGGCAATGCTTATTAGCCCGGATCTTAGAAGATGTAATTTGTTAATTCAGGTTTTAAAGATTTAAGAGAGAGAGAGAGAGGGCTAAGAAGGAGTAGTAGAAGAGTAGGTGAAAAGGGGAAGTCATTGGAGGCCACGGAGGTAGTAAGAGATATTTTATTTTGGGCAGACTTGCTACTTGCGTTTCGCTCGTTGCTTACTTTGGAAATCGATCCTGAAGATGGAAGCGCCATGTTTGTCCGAAACGTCTGTGGACGTCACATCCCAGAAGATAGAACTCTTCACTGACGACAATGATAACCCGAGACCCGGCAATGTTACAATTCACAGAACACGCAGGATGGGGTTCCGAGCTGGCAGGTAGCGCCCGCGTCTCCTGTTCATGCTGGTCACGTTGTAGCTCGTCCTTCCCGTTTCTGATATCTTTACCAAAAAAAAAAATTGATACATTTGAAGAGAAAGCATTACGAACGTGATGCGAAGTTGTCTTTCTCTGGCTGCCACGATCGATATACGTGTATATCGTGCTTCTGAATCCGTCAGAAAAGCGTTGAAGCAGGGTTGAACCCCGGCCCTCCGAGTGTGGAGTTGGCTTGTCTGACGTGCGGTTGAAACAGCGTCTAGTTGAAGGGCAAATTGAGAATGTTCCGAGCAGGAACTCGAAGCAAGACTATTTCAGGGTCAGAGGGGCAACATTTAGCGCCACAAAAATGTTTATTAAGAGCAAAGCACCAAAGTGATGACGTATGTTATGCAGTGTCAGCAAATGTAAATCGTAGTGATATTCAGTAATAATAATAATAATATTGTGAAACGAGGGCTCAAAGCCATAATTCTGGTGCGAGAAAAAAATATCCATTGCCAGATTACGGCATGATAAACACGCAATGACACTATTCAACGCAGATCCGCTGCTACGCAACGGCCGGTAAGCAGCACGTGACCGTGGTGACTGCTGCTCACGCAACAACAGACGAACCGTTGGTGGCTATGTTCTCTGCTTGGTCCGTGTAGATGCGATGTGAGGAGAGCCAACTCTGACACAGGCAGTCACAAAAGTCTTACTGCGTAGTGTAGTGAACTGTAAAGTGCGAGACCAGTGAAACTGTTAACGGTTGTTATGAGTTTAAAGAGTCCAGTAAATTCGATTATCAGTCCAAACTCCGTTATATTTACTTAACAGACGGCAATAATAATAATAATAATAACAACAACAACAGTAACAGCAACAGACGCAAGGCAGTTTCCGCCTCCCCATATCTGTGTCGACTGTTTGACCCATACAATGTATTTTACGAGCCCAGCAAGCCAATGTTATGGCCGTAGGAGAGAGTCGGCTGAGAGTGAGAAACTGTACATGTCATAAACGGGCTGTAAAACGATTTGGCATCATCCAAATACCATTCCCCGCCACCATTTGGCCCTGTGTGTACAGTGAACGCCAGTGAATCTACGAGACGTCTCGTATGCACGGCGGCGCCATCGAGTGTTGCAATCCCTGGTTCGGGAAGTGGAGGTTGCACTGGGCACACATGGGCAGATTGCCGCTGTGTTGGCCCTCCACGTCAACATCATTTGAACTGTTTAGAGCACACTGGTAATTATGTGTACCACACGCTCAGAAATTGAAATAAATACACCACAATTTGCCCACGCCATGTTCTTATGTGTTCCGCATTGTTTTCACAATAAAGAGCGACTGTTACCCCAAACAACATTAATCGGTTGGGATTTGTAGCGGAAACGTAGTACTCGTATGTTTCCTGTGAGGTACGGACTGAATTCTTATATATTATATGGAAGTTCATTTGTGTGTTCCGTATGGTTCTCACAACAGACAGTGTCTGTTTCCACAAACAGCATCAACCGACTGAGCTTTGTAGCGGAGACGTGGTGTGTTTCCTGTGAGGTAGGTACCAAAACTTTTGAGCATTATGAAGAGGAGCTTTGGTATGAGCGGGACTGCTGTATCTGGTAGGTCTTGTGACCGGCTAACTCGATCAAGCTTTTCCGTGTTTTTTCTTGGTTCTAGAGTGAGTGCTGAGTTGGTACCCAAATTCCCGTCGCCTTGCATTCTTCACATGCAGTCCTTCCAACTGTCACGTGATTGAGTGACTATAGACGGGGTTTGGATTGGTAATCGGATTTATTTGACACTTGCAGAACGTAACTACGGTTAACTACGACAGTCCCACTATGTTGCACACCCCAAAAACCACCGTAACTACCCACACAGAAAGTCTTCTCAATCTTCACTAGGCGTTGCTTCGTATCGGCTTCGAACAGCGGACTTTCCCCTTTCTCTGTGTTCCCGAACTCTCTCCGGCCTTAGCTACGAGCTTCTCACTTTTCAGATCCGCAGCTCTGAACTTACACAACTCAGAGTCAGAGTCAGAGTCAGTTACTTTACGACTGGCAATTCACCGTCAGTCAGTTCGTCTTGGTGCCAAGCCCCTTGAGATCACGATTTTTTTACAACTCCTGCTGTCATAATCTTTATGTAACATCCTCTCTGACGAAAGGATGGGTTTGTCTCTTATGAACAGGCTGAACTACTCTGCCACTGTTGCGTGTTCTTTCGTTACCGGGGAGTGGTTTCCACAGAGCTGTTTCCTATCAACGGCTGTTGTGCTGTCTCCTGTTTACACAGTCGTTGCTTGGCAATAGGTCTAGATGTCAGAATATCACAATTCCGAGCTTCTCGTGGGTTGACTGGTATTGCGTTGAGGGTGTTGCTGCAACAGTGTCTAGACCCTGCCCAGCCAGCCTCATGAGGTCTGCTCCGGCCGACGTTTTGGGATGTTACCTAACTCGATCAAACCGGAACACATGGACACGCGGTTTCGATTCCCGGTGAGGTCATTGTTTTCAGTTGACCTAATTCTTCCAGCCGCACTATGGCCCTGGGCTCGACTCAGCCTCTAACAGAAATGAGTGTCAGGAATCTTCCTTCAGCCGGCGCGTAAGGCTGACAATCTCACAGCCATCTGTGAGCCGATTGCCTAGAGAATGTGGGAGCCTCGACTTTTCACGGCCCGACGGCCCGTTACTGGGATGGCTTTATCTTTACGAAGCTCACATTCAGACACGCCGACTTCCCTTTGTGCAAACCCGATGTACCTACAGCCCCGCCCTCGCTGTTGTGCCGTAACCCTAAGTGACATACGGAAATGGCACAAAACACCGGGCGCCAGACACGCAGTCACTGCCGAGTATTCCTGGGAGGGGGCCTAGGAATATCCGTCGCATTTGTTTCGACCTACATCAATGAATATGCACGCAGAGCCCCAACCTAACGCGCTCTTCCATTTCTCTGTGCTAGTCGTCAGATTTCTATGGCACGAGTGTGAGAACGGTTTCTTCGCGAAATTTAGTGACCTGACAGAACCCGAGAGATATCGTATGTAAACGCTTGACTACCATAATTTGGACCGGAACATTACTACGCGATCAGACCGAAGTGCGGGGTCCGTGCAGACTTGTGTTACCAGTGATATCATTAGGCCCACCCGCCTCCATCTTTTGCCGAGGGTAAGAACGCGTGGACGTGTACCTCACCTCCTCCAGACGCCTTCACGGCGTGCTGCTTACCTGTGTTTTGATATATCATTTTCCCAGTTATCTCCTTGCTCTGTGTGACCCCCTCTGTTGTGTAGTGGCCAGAGTTCCTGGCTACATATCCTCATGTGCCGGGTTCGATTCCCGGCGCTACCAGATTTTCTGAGAAGTCGTGAATTTGGAACGGGGCCCACACAGCCTCGTGAGGATAACTGAGGAGATATTTTAAGGAAATGGCTGCTCCGGTCTTGAAAACCGAAATTAACTGCCGTTAGGATTTTTTTATTGTAGAAATAATGTTGTAAATACAAAAAGGCCTAGGCAATGCCCATCCGGCCCCCTGTAGCACATCCTTATAAAGATCTCATTCTATCATAGCGGACAATCCGCGATTCTTAATGTAGATCTTAACAATATTATACTTAAGCATCCTGTTGCACTCTACACGATAAATGATACAACCTCCGTCCCAAGTGCAAACAATATATATTATATGTCTTTGGTCTTGCTCTCTTCCACACTACATGTTTCGGCCTCTATCGGCCATCATCAGGTGTATACTCTTAACGTTGGTGCTACACTGAACCCAGTCTAAAATTTAACATTTAAAAACACATTGTTATTTTCTTCGTATTATCAACATCTACCTCGTTGATATGTGTCTGGTATGTAGTAAAGACAAGCAGCGGCACGCACACAGGAAGACTACACTGAATAACACCTGTACAGTGTGGAAACAAGAACTAGCCGCTCCAGCACTTTAGACATAGGGCGAGTAACCCTAACAATTTTAAATTTTAAATTTAAAATTTAGAGAAATTTTAAAGGATTTTAAAATCATAACTAAAGATTTTATAGTGCTACTACAGGAAAATCAAATTTGACGTGTGCAATATAATCTACATGCCAGACACATATCAACGAGGTAGATGTTGATAATACGAAGAAAATAACAATGTGTTTTTAAATGTTAAATTGTAGACTGGGTTCAGTGTAGCAGCAACGTTAAGAGTATACACCTGATGATGGCCGATAGAGGCCGAAACATGTAGTGTGGAAGAGAGCAAGACCAAAGGCAAGTATATTGTTTGCACTTGGGACGGAGTGTGTATCATTTATCGCGTAGATCTTAACATTAAGAACCGCGGGGGGACCGCTAGATTCGTTGCGCTGACCACGCGATCCCTCTATCCACTAAAGTTGTCACTATCTTCGCCGACAAGCGGCGGTCGCTCGGTCGGTATAGTTCGCTTGCGGACTAAAGCCACCGAGTTTTTTTCTTTTGTTATCTCCCTGCTCTGTGTGCAGTTCGAATGCCAGAAGATCTCGCCGAATTGCTTCTTGGCCGAGCGGTCAAGATGGATCCGCTGTCGAGGTTCGTACACTGTTTTTGTGGCGGTTACGGAATTTCGTGTTACCATAGCAACGAATTGTCGTGCGTAAACATGTTTCGCGAACGTAAGTCAGGTAGCAGTTTCGGTATATCGTCTCTACTCTGTGGTTATTGATATTGTTTTTATGTGCATATTTGAAGTTTATTATACTATATAAAGAAAATAGTTTACGATTAACTATTTTTGCGTGCTGTTCGTGGGACAAAGTCTGCCTCGACTAATCAGTCGGTAACATATAGGACTGGAAAGGGATATAGGAGGTAGTATGGGAGGTTAACGCATAACCGTGAGACTACTCACTGAATTTTCAACGGGTGTTACCCTGGTTTCAAAGTAACTGTGTCCCCAGTATTGTCACCAGAACTTACTGCCCATTCTACAGCTGACAAACGCCTCTCCGTTCAGACTTTCTATACTGTTAAAGCATGTGGTGCTTATACTTACCACTGTACTTTACAGGGTTCATTATACCGTGTAATTAGTTGCAGCCTTTGCAGTGAAACCGTCACGTGAATCTGTGCTTCCCCCGCACCCCCGATAGGTGTCTGTGGCAGTCAAGAGGTGAAGCGCGCCGGGTTGCTCGTCCGTCAAGGGGCCGTGCGTCGCTCTAATTATCACAGCAGCTGTAGCGACAAGCGTCGAGCCGAGCTAATGAGACGGGCGGCGAGGTGCGGCGAAGTCTGTAGTGTTTACCTTACAGGTACTGAGCTCTGCTGGCTTTACAGTTGGCGTCAGGAGGCTTGAACGTTTGAAGGGGGGTCACGTGGTTGCATAGACTGTTCTGTAAGATCAGGAACTACACATGCAGCCCACCGGCGTTTTCCCATTATTATTATTACATGCTGGGGGCATGGATTGGATGATTGGGTGTATCGACACCTTATAGACACCACTCGGAACTACAGGCAATTACAGCACTACCGCTGATCTACACACTTTACAGTTCACCATTTTAAACGCACTAGTGTTCTCAGTCTTCATTTGTCGTATCCTAGCAACGGATTTATAACAGTCTCACTGTGACTTCAAGTCACACATGTGGTCTTCTTTTCACTTCCTAATTCATTCTTGCCATTATTCTCAATCACTTTCAACTGCCGACTCTCCCAATTCTCTGGAACTGGACTCAGTTCTAATTCTAGCTGTGTGAGATTCTCGTTATATGGCCTCGGGGCGGCCCCAACTGAAAACACCGCCTCTATTGTTGCGCCCGTTCTTTTCCGCGGGGTTGTGTTTACCGAGCCGTTGTCTAGTAATAAACTATTCCTTTTTTTCAGGAGTCATGCCATATTATTATTATCATTATTTTTTTGTTATTATTATTTCGTTGCTTACGCGGTCATCAGACCGAAAGCTAACGAAAATATTCGCACGGCCGCCGTGCTATCACATTTTAAACACACACAAGAAAATATACTTGACGCTTTTCGAAACGTGTGAATATTGATAGTTTCATGGTCCCACATTAGTCACTCCAACGTCACAAGTTCGCGCATCCACCATGTTAATAATATTAATTACTGTGTGAAGCTAGAAAATCAGTCAGTTTGTTCGAAAAATTGAGAGCAGCTGTACGCAGGTAGACACACAGGCAGCAGGATGATTTAGGAAGTAATGTAGACGATAGGAAAACCACTTTGAAAATAAACATTCGCCAACTCTTTTGCCTTGATGATTGAAGGAACAGGTTCCTCCGAAACATTACATTTCTACCACGATACACGGCATCACATCCAAGAAGGCAATAATTTTTTTTTCTGATGCAGCGCCTGAAAAGCAAAACGTAAATTTTACTGTCCTCCAGCGGAGGCAAGGTGAAGCCTGCTCCCGTCTACTGTGCGAGCTGAAAACATCGGTCATTCGTGCTTGTTTCCGTTGCTGCACTGAAACTCAGTGTGTTCCTGAATGAAGAGTAGGCGATAATAATCGCTCGTCTTCTGGCACACTAGATGCAACTGACGAAACGTCGGGGTCACAGCGGACAGTGGGCGACTTGCTCATCGTGCCAATGTGAACCCTGCACGCGGCATCGGTCTGTGCTTTGTAAAGGCTCTGCCTGCTACCTGCGTCACGCTGGTTTCTTGGCTGGCTTACTCCTCCAACCAGAAGATGGCAGGCGACATGTTCCTCCGAAACGTCGGTTGGCTTACAGCGTACTACACGGTATTGTGTCTTCATTACGGCCCCTGCAAGAACCTCGGATCCTACATAGTTCCTTATTTTGAAAAATAAATAAATAAATAAAAGTAGGCTTATGAAATCACCTGGCTGTTTGTGTGTGTATCCCCTCCATCTCAATTTATAAATGTCTGAACCAATCTTCATGAAATTTGGTATGTGTACCGAGGCACCTGAGCCCATCTCAACGGCTTCATTCATAAATCTTCCCCTAACTATGTGCCTATGTGTGTGTCCGCCTTGTTGTTGGTAGGTAACGACTCTTTAAAAACGTTACTGCAACGAATACACATGCAACGATAGAAGAATTGTTGGACGCTTTGTTTTCTGTGCGGTCCGTGTCATATGAACTGAAACAAGGCGATTATATCTTCCCAGAACTTCTTGTTAAATGTTTGAGTGTCGAGTGTTAGGATTAGTCGTGGATATGATTTGGAAGGAAGCGGCCGTGGACTAATTTGAGGTACTATAGAAGCATTTGCCTGGAAAGACTGAGGAAAGGTGTGGTCTCAGGACAGCCGGCTTCTCGGACGAGGTTCGATCGCGGGACACGGCGAATGCTAAACTCTATCCGCTCTAGACTTTGACTGAATCATCTCTGCGGGTACGTCACATCCTGTGCAGCGAACCTTACGGAAGAAAAGTCTCGTGTGGATGATGGTATGTTTGAATATCCCACGGATGTGGTCCGTGTGTATGCTGATGTTGGTTCCCATCGTATTGTCACGTGATTTATAAGACGGGGTACGGATTGGATGATTGGAACTACAGGCAATACGGCGCTATCGCTGCTCTACACACTTTACAGTTCACCATTCACACGCACTAGGGTTCGCCGTCTTCACTTGTACCCTGGCAACGGATTTCATAACAGTCTCACTGTAACTTCTGATCACATACGAAGTCTTCCTTTCGCAGCCCAGTTCCTCTCTTGCAACTCTACTCAATTCAATTCCTCTGCTCCCAAGCCCATAGCCCGACAGGCTGACGTCCCGAAAACTTACTAAATTCCTCTCAACTGAACTCTTCTTTACAACTAGTTTGCATGGACCACGCAGAAAACACAGACTCTGTATTGTTGGGAAGGAGTGTTCTCAGCGCCGTTGCATAGCAACGGAAGTTACTCGATCGTTGCTTGCGTATTTATTGCTGCGGGAATGTTTCCCGGGTCGTTGCCTAGCAATGAACGTCTATTCTGACTTCAGTATTTTGGTTTTCGAATGTCATGTCACGGTATGCTGAAAAATCGAGTCTAGTAGCATACTTGTATGTCGCATTGCCGACAACGAACTTAATTCATAAGCATTGCTATGAAATGGCCAGTTGATTTGACTTAATACTAAGCATTTGCTATGCCGTTCTGCACACTTTGCATTTGAAACTAATTCGTTCTGCGGTCTTGCAGGCAGGTGGCGCTAATCGCATTCTTTTCAGCCCGGTTGCGTGTGGCTAATGACACAGACACTGTTCCAACGCAAGAGCTCGTGAATCAGAGGAGCTCAGGTTCAACTCACGATCTTAGTAGTTCCTGTGTTTAACTAATTAAACACTGCACCATTAAGACGTATGAGGGAATAGATGTATAGATCCACGGTCTCTTGACCTCAGCACTAGTTCGAGGTTAGTGCTCAGCTTCACACCCCGGCCGCTTTACCCCCGGGGAAAGAGCCCCCAGTACCCGTTGGATAGAAGGCTGGATGGACCCCAGAGCCGGTATGAAGGACTTGGAGAAGAGAAAATTCTTGATCCTACAGGGACCCGAAATTCGACCCCTCGTCCGTCCAGCGCGTAGCCAGCCGCAATACCGACTGATCTATCCCGGCTGTCATAAATTAACACATATTAGACTTACATTCCGAATTTTCAGATTTACGACTCGACATTCGAATTCCGGACTGCCGCCATGCTGCAATGCTCTGATGGGCAAAATCGTAACTATTTAAGGTACATGTTGATATGTGGACATATTTTTAATAATTCTGACAAGTAGGACCTGTGTTATGTGATGCCTGTTCATTGATTTTATAGTAAAACAAGATACTTATAACGTAACCGGGGTTAGAACAGTGAGCCTTCAGCTCCAGTCGAATTACGCGCCATTATATGGAACGCATTACGTCGTTAGTCCAAGGTAGGGCTGGATCTTCTAGGATGTGACGCCTTGTAGTCCAATAGAAGTTCACCGAAGTTTCGGAGCAGTATAGTGCTACCATCATCAGTAACGAAATCTAAGCCAAGCAAGTAACAAGCAGGACCCTGCTCGTAGGCTTATTCCTCGCCCATGAAGTTGGAAGCAGTAAATTCCTTCGAAACTTTGGTGAAGGTCTGTCCACTGTAGGAACAGATGCCGCCGTGGCTTGTGTACGGATGTCAGAGCCGATCACACTGGCCGCGGGCACTGAGGCACGAAATGTCTTCACCCGCTTGAACACTGGTTTCGTGGGTTCGAATCCCGCTCGAAGCATGGATGTCTGTGTGCTTTTATTCTGTGTTTGTGCTGTCCTGTCTGTAGGTAGCGGCTTGCAGCGTGCAAGGAGTCCTAGAAGCCAGGGCCCCACAGAGGGCTGTAGAGCCATTGATAAGTGGATGAAGTTTGCCTGCACGTAAGTCCTGTAAGTCTGTAACGAAGGTGTAAAGATCTGTGTCACGAGGACTAGCTGCCCTTCCCATAGTAGAGTACAGGATACTTGATGAATTTGAAGCGATTGAGGTAATATCGCAGCATTTGCCTGGAGGTACTGTGGAAAGTCACAAAAACCTGAGTCAGCATAAGCAGCTTGCCGGCTCAGGCTCGAACCGAGCACCTCCAGATTACTAGTCCAGAGGGTTAGAAATTTTTGGTTTTAATCCCACTTCCCTTAGGGATAGAAAGTAAGCTTATGGGTTCACCGAGTTTTCTGTGTGTATCAGTGTGTCCCCTTTTCTGGCACTTGTGAGACTTGAGTTTCTCACAACGGTGGTTATGATATATAACGCCGTATAGTCCGTTTAAGGTGAACGTATGTTTCGGAGTAATATATCGCCTCCTTCTTCAAGGTCTAAGAACAAGCCAAGCAAGACAGCAGTGTGAAGCGGGTAGTAAGCAGATCCTCATGCTGTTTCTTGAATGGCGTATTGTTCCACCCTGAAGACAGAAGTCACGTGCTCCAAAACGTCGGTTCACTTTCAAAGGAATACACGGCGATAGTTCCACAAGATGTACTTTTTAAATGCATTTGACAGATTTGTACGAAACTCGGTATGAACTTCTTCCCAGTACCTTCCGCAATGGGTGATAGCAATATGGCGGCCCGTGTTCGAGCCCAGCTCAGGTCATGTTGGATTTGTCGTGGACAAAGTGGCATTGGGGCAGTTTTTCTCCAAGTATTTCAGTTTCCCGTGCCAATCTTCATTCCACCAGTTGCTCCATAGTCACAGTCATCTATCGGGCTGGTGCAGTAGGGCGGTAGTGGCCGCAGCGCCAAGTGGACTCAGTCTCACCGCATGAGGAAAGAAAAATGTAGGCTTGTACAGAAAAGTGACATCTGTAAATCTGTGCTGCAGTGAATATAGGCATCATGAAGATGGAAGCAGATCCAGTTTCCACGAGTCCCGTGCGCAGCGACACGCGCTTTGTATCTGATCAAGTCACAGAGATACAGGTGCTTGGTAGAGAGAGAGAGACGCTGGAGCAGTTAACGAAACGAACGAGACGCAGCTGGCGTCCCCCCTGCCCTCCCGATAGGTCGCAGTAGCGCCGAATGTGACCGTTTTGTTTTGGCCCTGAAAGAGAAGACGAACCAGAGGGTAATGATTCCTTGCCACTCTCGAACTGAGTTAAGCCGATGTCCAATATGTCTGTCGTCTCTCTCCGCCTCAGGGCCGCTGCGCCCCTTCGTACTGTTGCTGAGACAGCAGATCGATTGTGACGTCATTTGCTCCATTGAGCGAGAAATTGAAAGTGCGTGCGTGCGTGGATGCAGCCGCGGATTGCGGGTTTCTGTGTTCAGGGATAAATGATGAGCGAAGATCCTGACGACAGTGACGCCGTGTAGTTTGGTATAAATTTTCCGGCGTGTCGGAGGAACATATTGCCTCCATCTTCAGGGTCGAAGATGGCTCCAATCACGCATCTATGAACGATTTTAGACCCTCAAAATTGCTTCAGTATATTCCTCTGAAACGTGAATTTATACCTGCTTACACGGCGTCACATCCGTAAAGGTAGTACTATTCTACTAGGAGAGGTTTGCCATCAAAGTCCTTGTAAATATTTCTTGTTTCTCCATTGACGACTTGACTGAGTCTTCTGAAGCATGGTTGAGCTATCTCTCAGCGTAACAATTTTAGGCGAAGAGTAAAGATCATGAATTCACAAATTTGTGTTTTACGTTTTTTCCCGTGTCCCTCAGGTACCAGTATAGGGGCGAGATAGCTCAGTGACATTAATTCGTAATTACCCTAGGGGCTGGCTTCTGGCAAGGACAGAGACTCTTCTCTTTGTCGAATCCGGCCCTAGTGCCACGTAGTCTCCTAACCAGTGGGTAGATGGGCTAAAACGTCAGATACGTCAAGTTGACCACTCACCGTCCTTTACTGCCTAGTTTAGAACACGTGTAGCAATACTTCCACTCCCCCAGGTCTTCGAGGTATGGTGCTTAATTAAGCACGGAGACAGCTGTCTCTCAGGTCCCGTGTGTTTGTGAACAGAGCTCGGAATGTTCTTCCGTGCAGTAACAAAGTTCCACACCAATGTAAAACAGCAGATAATATGGTACAGAAGATCTTCATTAGAGTTGTATCTTTCAATTAGTCTTTTAGCGCGTTCAACACGAATATTTGCAAAGCCGCGACAGTCTGATTCGTCGTATCGGTTAGCAAGTTGACGCTCGAGAATCGCTGAGTGGCTTATGTCAACCGTATTTCAGTTGTGGTTAAAACCTGACACTTCACGTGAAGACCTGACTCATGTGCCAGGCATCACAGCACCCTGGTAATGCAGAACACGTGTGCCAGGCATGACAGCGTCCCGGTAATGCAGAACACGTATGCCAGGCATCACAGCGCCCCGGTAATGCAGAACACGTGTACCAGGCATTACAGAGCCCCAGTAATGCAGAACACATGTTGTCGTGAAATGAGACCTCGAGGCGTATTCTTGCGACGTCACTTTATTACTCAACGCCATAACTACAATTGAACAAAACTATAACACAAATGTTGAACAAGTCGTTTCACAGTCGGTCCTTTCGTGTTAACTACATCTCACTAGAATGTCGAACCGTAGAACTGTGGAACTGTCCGTGCTGGCTGACCACTGGCTTTTGTCAACACACTCTCTTCCATTGGCTTCTGTCGGCATCCACAGTCTTCTGTCCGCTTCCACAGCCGATATATATATATATATCGGACAAATGGCCCGATGCCTAGCAGCAGCGTCCTCCGCTGTTACGTCACAGGGGGGAAGTGTTTACTGGCAACTCGTGCGTTATCGCGTCGCGCTGAGTCCACGATTCCCAACACTTGTGCCAGGCATCACAACACCCCGGTATTGCGGATCACGTGTGCCAGGCATCATAGCACCCCGATAATGTTAGAACACGTGTGCCAGGCATCACAGAGCCCCAGTAATGCAGAACACGTGTGCCAGGCATCAGAGCGTCCCGGTAATGCAGAACACATACCAGGCATCACAGAGTCCCAGTAATGCAGAACACTTGTGCCAGGCATCACAACACCCCGGTATTGCAGATCACGTGTGCCAGGAATCAAAGCGCCCTAATTGTGCAGTACACGTGTGCCAGGCATCATAGCACCCCGATAGTGTAGAACACGTGTGCCAGGCATCACAGCACTCCGATAGTGTAGAGCACATAAGCCAGACATCACAGCGCCCTAATAGTGCAGTACACGTGTGCCAGGCATCGCAGCGCCCCAATAGTGCAGAACACATGTTCCAGGCATCAAAGCACCCTAATAGTGGAATACACGTGTACCAGGCATCGCGGCACCCCAATAGGTCAGAACACGTGTTCCAAGCATCATAGCGATGTGCGTGGAAAATCAGGGACTTGCAATCATAACTTGGTGCGTGAGGACTGGTAACTATAAAATTCTACCCTCGCGTCCGCTCGTCTGTCACAAGACATCCCCTACGCGTAACGTCACCACACCGGCTAGATCTCCTTTGGCATTCATAAGAATTTACCGGATTCATGGTCGTAATTTTTCCTCAAGAACGGGAGAAGGTGATAACGGCATTCGATGCGACAGTGGAACTGGGCCGGCGCTCGCAAGATCGGGGCTGTAGTGTTGAGCTATGACTTTGTTTTGGTCTGTGTTGACTATTTAACGACGCTGTCAATATCAAGACCATGTTGCGCCGATGCATTTGTGATGTTGGACGTTGTGACGGAGAAGTGATCCTACTCGCACTGCTTCAAGAAGACACGCAACTCGAGATCGCGAACAACTTGCAGAAAGTGCCTTTTGTTTTTGTTGGAGACGAGGCTTCCCCGCAGGGACGCTTAC
Source organism: Cryptotermes secundus (assembly GCF_002891405.2). Classification (NCBI taxonomy): domain Eukaryota; kingdom Metazoa; phylum Arthropoda; class Insecta; order Blattodea; family Kalotermitidae; genus Cryptotermes; species Cryptotermes secundus. The sequence continues at coordinate 513,770 of NW_019725852.1, forward strand.
ACGAAGGCCGTGGTGTGTACAGTTCGTCCCGCTATGCATTAGCTTCACGCATTTGCGATTTATCTGTTTCCGGCAGAAACTTCCACAGTGCTGCCACCTGCACAGTTATTTAATCGGAAAAATGGGGAGACGTATCGATGTGAATATCGATTTTCACGTCTTGTTCCCCCTCGCACATGCAAACTTGTGGTAAAATGTTAAAATTCTCTGTTTTCATAATGTCCATGGTATTAGTTATGCCTTTCCCGTGTTGAGCACGCGTTTCGAATATCCCAAATTGTTATTATTATTTTTCTTAATTGCCTGTATATGGGGCACGCCATAGCGTAGTTGGTTGAGCCACTATGATATAAGCCAGAAGGTCGCTGGTTCGAGTCCCGATTAAGTCAGTGGAAGTTTTCAATTCACCTAATCCAGGAGCAATGTGACCCTGGAGTCGACTGAACATCTAACAGAAATGAGTACCAGCAATCTTCCTGTGGGTTAAAGGGTCCCCGGCGCTTAAGGCTGACAACCTAACCGTCATCTGTGAGCCGATTATCTAGAAAATGTGGTAGCCTCGACGTCTCACAACCCCATGGGTCTTCACGGCCTTTTACAGGGCTAGCTTTACTTTTTAATTTGCCTGTCTATGCTCTTTATATGTCGCCTGTTTAAGTGACGGAAGTGCAGGAGTTTACTCCACAGCTATTTTCGAAGCACCTGATGATGACCATATCCGCCAACTCACACAGTCCAGGACTCTAGAGCCTATTGTTGGACCCTGGCTTCGTAATCCCATACACAGTCGGTAGGACTCCTTGGACGGGGGATCAGCCCGTCGCAGGGCCTCGAGTGTGGTTCCAACTCACATTCACAACGTTCGAGCGGACGAAGACGGTTCAAGATCAGCACGAGTGATGTGGTGGGGACAGAACTGTAAGGTTGTAAGGTTCTAATACAAATTTGCATGTGAATAACAAGCGAAAGTGAGTGCTGCACTACAGCGTCAATATCGATACTGAAAACTCGATGGAAATTCGAGACTAGGTCGGAGGCCGCTTCGCGCGGTCACAGGTTGTGTGGGGCTGTCAGCTGCGTGGGAGGAACTGAAACGTCCAGGGCTCTGATGCAGAACAGCGAGTGGCGTGGGAGCGACGGGAGCTGCGTAAACAGATTCCGATAACCAGTGAGTGTTCGGGCGAGCAGAGCTCTCTGGACGCATGTTTACACACAAGGTTCTGTCAGTCTGACACATTCGTTATCTCAGAACAATCGGCTGTGTCCACTGAGTTGCTCGGTGTACAGGATCACGTTGGCCGCGCGGTCTGAGGCGGGTTCGAATCCCACTCAAAACGTGGACGTCCGTGTGTGTGTGTTTATTCTTGTTTGTCTTGTCCTGTGTGTAGGTAGCGACCTTGCGACGGCCTGATCCCCCGCTCAAGGAGCCCTACCCTCTGTGTAAAAATGATTACGAAACTGAAGAAGAAGCGAGGGCCCAACAAAAGGCTGTAGGGTCATTGATGAACGAACGAATGAATGAATAAGACGAAAGTGTTATTTATTTATTTATTAAGGTTACGTTGTAATTAAATGCTGTGCAATACACTGTTGCCCGCAGTAAAATGCCCCATTTCCGGAAACATGACGTCAGCGCTAATAACGATGTCACAAGTTTCTGTTGCCTCCTTGTTCAGTCCGGCTGAGGTAACGTGCTTTAAGGGCTGTGAAGTCTGACTTTACGTTCGCCTGGGTTTAATAGTGTGACATGTAGACCCATTGACAAGTAACGGCTGTGTAAACAGGCGATAATACCAACAGCTGTTGCTATGGAGCAGCTCTGTGTTTCCCCGGCAACTAGAGAACACCAAATGTGACTTTGACTTGACAGTTGCAGTTGTGAGAAATGAGAAGCTGGTAGCTGTGGCCAGGGACAGTTTGGAAACCCAGAGGAAGGTGAACGTCCTCCGTTGGAAGCCGCTACCAATCAACGGCTATTGAAGACTAAGAAGACATATGCGCTGTAGTTACAGTGATCTTCGGAGTAATTCGATGAGAATGTCGGAGTTATTTGTAGTTACGAGTTGTTGACGTGCCTAGTAAATCCGATTACCAATCCAAACCCCGTCCCTAGTCACACCCAAACACGTGACAATACGTAAATATACTGAGCTGTATGTAGACACTTCTTGTAGTAAGAGTTTTCTTTTTCCTGTGCTGGGTCGCAAGGTGCACAAAGTTGAGAGAATTATTGCCCCAAAGTAATATAAACAAAACATTATGTCGGTGGGAGTCGCGATAGCTCAGCCGGTATTGCGGCGCACTAAGTGCTCGGCGGCCTTTGTTGGATTCCCAGCAGCGTCAAGGCTGGCTCTGGGACCCACCCAGCTTCGTATCCAGTGACCACTCATATACAGCTAGTGCCGAGAATTAGAATATGTGGAACTACACGTTCACTCCCCAATACGCCCTCATGGCCTGATGCTCATCTGGTTTTACTTAACGCTGGGCTCTACCTGCTGACTGTTCTGAAGAATTGCCATTCTCAGAACTTGCTGTGGACCTTCGCGTTTTCGCACGAACACACGGTCCTCCCTGGAGCCGAATCTTCCACTGTCAGTTAGCCAGAAGGACAGTTGCTTTCATCTATGCCTGTTTCAGTCTGCAGTCGGTACGCTCTCCCGCTCAAATTACTTACTAATCTGGCGCAACTCTCGCGTTTCAAATTCCTGTCTTCATATAAATAGCTTTCCGTCCCCGGAGGATCGCGTGAATTCGTGCACGTTTCGGTAGCTCGTTCCCGGAACCGTTCCCCAGTAAATGTTGACGTAATCGCGACAGGGACAGTGCTGACATTGTCAAAGTGTGGTTCTGTTCCGCAATGTCCCAGCACGGAGTCAGATGCCGAGCACATGGCTGAGAATCGCGTAAGCTGGGGGTCTCAGGTCAGAGACTTCATGAAGGGGTGAAATCATCCAGAGAGGCCGCTCACCATTTTTAAAAAAATTCAAAATTTGTACACTTATTTCTACATATTTTCACACCTCAAAAAAATGTTAAAAAATTGTGATCCGCTCGGTTCTCCCGGTACAGCCGTTTTTATAATGCGAAAAAACGCGTTTTCGGCTCAAATGGAGGTTTGCGTTATCTTCTGTATCTCGATAACTATTGAAGCTAGAGACTCCAATGAAAAACCAATTTGTTCCTCATGATATGGACCATAAATCATGGCATTACAAGATTTCACTCAACTACACTTTCCCTAGGTCTAATTAGGCCCGAAACTTACCTATCGATTTTGGGAGAAACGGTATTTTTGACCTTCAAAAACCAACGGGAGGGGGAAAGTATCAGATTTGTGGTTTCTACCCTTTGTTGTTTCCTACATGGGTAATATAGTCACGTAGGTTGAACCCCGTACCTAGTTCCCAGAATTTTCCAGGAGTGTTCAAACTTTGCTCTGGGCCCCAAATCGACCATTTTTAACATCTCATATCTCAGGTGGATAAGCTTCGAAAAATTTGAAATTCATAGCAAATAATGCTCTATTCTAGAGTAATTTGGAGTTAAAATTACAACTTTGATATTCAAGTAATAGCGAAGTTGTGGGCACTCTAAATTTTACAGATTTTGCAGAAAATTGTTCGTTTCTCTCGTTGAAGACGAGATTAAAAGTTTCCATTGGGTAAATCAACAGGCTACACTTCACCATTTTGTGTATTACTACAAGGCGGACACTATAAGAAAATGCCCAAGCTTGTGGACAATCAGTGATCATGTAAAGCACGATAGACCCACAGTTTGAGTGTTCCAAAAATTTGTATCGCCGATATAAAAGAAAATGTGCCTTCAGTCAGGAAAGTTATTTATTTCAGTGATGGCGCTGGAAGCCAATATAAAAACAAACAGAATCTTTCCAATTTATATCATCACTATGAAGACTTCGGACTTGAAGCGGAATGGAACTTCTTTGCCACCTCGCACGGGAAGAATGCCTGTGACGGCATTGGCAGCACCACGAAGAGGCAAGCAGCGAAAGCCAGTCTTCAAAGAACTCATTTTAATCAAATCATGCGCCCGCTAGAACTGTAAATATTCTGCAGGTGTTATAAAACATCCAAGTCCGATGATTTCGAAGAATTCGTGATAGTGGACCCTTACTGAACTACGTGTACTTTCAAACAAACTGGAAAATATTCATCGGAGTACAAAAGAACTAATACCATTGGATGCAGGTAAGCCAATTGTTGAGGTATTGGTTTTTTTGGTAAAATTCGAAGTGGCCACAACTGCGCTAGTAGTTGAATATAAATGTTGTAATTTTAACTCCAAGTTACTATAGAATAGAGCATTATTTGTTATGAATTTCAAATTTTTCGAGGCTTCTCCACCGGAGATATGAGATGTTAAAAATGGTCGATTTGGGGCCCAGAGTAAAGTTTGAAAACTCCTGGAAAATTCTGGGAACTAGGTACGGGGTTCAACCTACGTGATTATATTACCCATGTAGGAAACAACAAAGCGTAGAAACCACAAATCTGATACTTACCCCCTCCCACTGGTTTTTGAAAGTCAAAAATACCGTTTCTCCCAAAATCGATAGGTAAGTTTCGAGCTTAATTAGACCTAGAGGAAGTGTAGTTGAGTGAAATCTTGTAATGCCATGATTTATAGTCCATATCATGAGGAACAAATCTGTTTCTTACTGGAGTCTCTAGCTTCAATAGTTATCGAGATATGGAAGATAACGCAAACCTCCATTTGAGCCAAAAACGCGTTTTTTCGCATTATAGAAACTTCGCTATTAGTTGAATATAAAAGTTGTAATTATAACTTCAAGTTGCTCTAGAACAGTGCACTATGTGCTATGAGTTTCAAAATTTTCGGAGCTTCTCCACCGGAGATATGAGATGTTAAAATGGCCAATTTTGGGCCCAGAGCAAAGTTTGGAAGCTCCTGGAAAAGTTTGGAAAATAGGTACGGTGTTCAAAACTATGTGATTATATTCTTAATGTAGGAGAAAACAAATGGTGGAAACCACAGATCTGATACTTTCCCCCTACCATTGGTTTTTGAAGGTCAAAAATAGCGTTTTTCCCAAAATCGATAGGTAAGTTTCGAGCTTAATTAGACCTAGAGGAAGTGTAGTTGAGTGAAATCTTGTAATGCCATGATTTATAGTCCATATCATGAGGAACAAATTGGTTTCTTATTGGAGTCTCTAGCTTCAACAGTTATCGAGATACAGAAGATAATGCAAACCTCCATTTGAGCCGAAAACACGTTTTTTTCCCATTATAAAAACGGCTGTACCAGGAGAACCGAGCGGATCACAATTTTTTATCATTTTTTGAGGTGTGAAAATATGTAGAAATAAGTGTACAAATTTCGAATTTTTTTTAAAAAATGGTGAGCGACCACTCTGGATGATTTCACATGGAATGACCCGAAGGACAGTGTTCGTGGGCCGTCACGGCCCTGTTAGTACGCACTATTCCGGGGACACTCGGTTCGAAGCCCGGCCGGTACACCAACTGTCGTAGCCGAGGTGATTTGTTCTGGCCCTCGATGCCTGTAAACGAATATTGGGATAGTACCTCAGGCAGGCCACGACCGCTCCCTTCCAAATCCTTCCAATTCATCGTTCATTTATCAGCCACCATTCGAAGCAATACAGTCTAGCTAGTGACAGCGCCGTAAAATAAACCGCACAAGAAGCAAACAAACTGTGGTGGCTTGTAGCAGTGAGATCATATTGTCACGTGATGGAGTGACGGTAGGCAGAGTTTGGATTGGTAATCGGATTTGGATTGGTATCTACAGATCACGAGGACACTCTGAATGAGCTGCACACTCCGAAGATCTCTGTAAGTACAGCACACACATAGTCTTTATTCTTCAATAGCCGTTTCTTGGTAGCGGCTTCCAACTGCGGACCTTCCCCTTCTTCTGGGTTCCCAAACACTCCCCGGGCTCAGATACCAGCTTCTCACTTCTCACAACTGACTCAAATAGGAATGACTGCCTACAGACTCTCTTCAAAGTCAAAGTCAGAGTTACTTTACGACGGGCGGTTTACCGGCAATCGGTTCATCTTGGTGTCGGGCTCCTTGAGACTTACGACGAGGGATACTCTTGAACTGAACCCTTGTGATAATAGTCTTTATGTAATATCCTCTCTGACGAGAAGATGGGTTTTTCTCTTACTAATACGCTTGGCCTTTTCGTCAAGTGTTCATTTCGCATATATAGCATGTTACTGAGAAGTCTTCCTTTTGCACTACTCACAAGTCCTCTGTCATTACAGGATTTACAGAGCAGGTGATGCCTGTCTTACGTATCTTATGCTCCAACGGCAGCCGAGTCACTTGAACAGTCGTAAATATGACCACCGCCAATTTTAAGCCTCTTATATTTTCTATGTCCGGCTTCACCTTGTTCTATACCGTGAACATGTTGCTTCTCGTGATTTTGTATGACTTCTGCTTGTTGCTTACCTAATTGTGTTATATAATAATATACATACAAAAAGTTGAAGGCAAATCGCACATCGGTTTGCACCTCTTCGTGTCGAGCCCAATCTGGGTCTCATGGCCAGATATTTACTACTGTTTGACAGTCACGGTCTTGTTTTTGTTGGGCGCTCTCTCTGACGAGAGTACGGGTCTGTCTTTTTCAGAGTCATTGCTGCAGTAGTAAGTCATTTGTCACAACGCAAAAGATATTTACATTTTACATATTAAACATGTTATGATGTTTATACAATATATACAGGGCCTCCGTCAGTCCAGGCTCAGTACAGCCGATTTTGCCCTACGTCTAGTAGCTTCCGCTACAACGGCAGTCTAGTCACTTCAACGGTCGTATGCTTGACCGCCGCAAAGTTCTCTTAAATTTCCTTTTTTGGGGTTCGCCTTGTCTAATTTTGCGAACATTTGCATTTTCGTGATTTTGTATGACTTCTGCTTGTTGATTGCATGATTTTGTTTTTAATCATATATGCACGGAAGTTTGAAAGCCATGTGCAAATCGCGAACCCGTGTGCGCCTTGGAAAATTGCCAGTGGTGCAGAGAACTTTGTTTTGCAGGCTTCGCAATTTCAGCAGATGTTTTTCTGCCGCATTTCCCAGGCGGAGCAAGCATGTCATGTTAGTCCAAATCAGTGCTTTGTGGAGGGTCAATTTAATATTGGTGCTTAATCGCCCACTTTTGAATAGGGAATATATTCTAATAAATGTTCTGGAGTCCTTGGCTTCGATCATTTCTATGTGTAATTTCTATGTAACCCTCCTATCGAAGATTACACTTAGATATTTTACACCATTTACAAATGGAATATTTCTTCCATTCATTGTAAAATGAGAAACAGGCGGACGACGACTACGAGAGAAGGAGATCCCCTGAGTCTTATCTTGTTTAATTGCAATGTTCCAGGCCTTACACGAGGCTTCTATTGAGCTGAGACCACGTAGGATTTTTTCTGACAACAAAACCCTCCTTGCGATGTCTCGTACAGACAAGTGTCTTCTGCAAAGAGGGCTAGTTGAACGTCATGTGTTCGGAGGTCATCATTTATGTGCATATTGAAGAGTACCGAACCCTGTGGCACTGAGCCGATCCCTTGGGCTCATTGGTTGTAGTGCCCTCTCCGAGCGGCGGCGGCCGCGGGTCACACCGTTTTTCCCTACTTTTCCTACTACCTATCCTTATTCCGTGGCGTATTCTACGTCATCACTCCTCTATCCTTTGTGATTCGGCTGAGGCACCCGCTCTCTTCTGCCTGTAAAGTCGTCGTGTACGGACGTCTCGCTCCGTAACTAAATTCAGTTTGGGTCGGCGCCATGAAAGATTCGGTTTGGTAGTTAAATTCCAAGCAGGAGGGCCCATCTCGAGGTAACGCACATAATACTAGCATGCTGATTATTGTTTTTGGAGGAATTTTGTAAGCTGAGAATGTATATATAGGTTTTGTCTGTATTGTGTGTGCAGGGGATTACAGAGATGGTATTATGCTAGCGTGAAGTTTATTATAAAGTATGCCTTATATGTGGTGTTGTGGCGAAGACAGCCTGTGCGAGTTGTGATAGGATATCTTGTGGCTGATTATGCCGATTAATTGTTGTGTTTTCTTTTGACACAAATTACTGGTCATATATTAAATGTTATTTGATTTTCTCGTTTACGTCTTGTTTTTTTTTAGTAATAGATAAGAGAACACCCGTTCCCCAGCTGGTGGGGTGGGGGCTCAGCACCCCTACTTGTATTTCCCTTGGCGAAGATATTTTGTCTTTCACCGAAACACCGAATTTTCGTTGTGAAAGAAAAGATCCAATAAGCTTGATTAAGCTTGTCGAATATTCAAATTTTGACAACTTATATTACAAGCCTGAGTATAGTATCAAGGCTTTTTTCGATGTCCAAGAACACTGCAGCCGCAGACATTGTTGACATTAAGGGTCACCTGCTCCGTTAGCCTCATACATTGCAATGTCGTGCTGTGACATGCACGGAAACCAAACTGGCCTGCGTTAATCAGGCCTCTTTCTTTAATGTGTTTTCGGAATATTTTGAGAAAAACTTTCTCGAATAGTTTGCCTGTTGTGGACAGGAGGCTAATCGGACGTAAATTTTGAGGAGATTTTGGGTCCTTACCGGGTTTCGGTAAGGTTATGACTTTTGCTTACTTTAAGACTTATAAAATGGGACGGCCAATTGCAGTGATTGAATAAATGGGTCGAGTGTGCCTGGGGCATTCATTTGGAATGTCATAAAATCCGCGGGTCTTTCTCAATTTCAAAGAATTTATTAATTACTGCATGTCACATGGTCGTATCCTTTGAGGGGGGGCTGTTGTGTACGTCATAGAGTAGAGCTTGAACTCTAGCCTCCACCCCCCGTTCATGGTTTTCATCACACAGATGATGTGGTGTGAACACAATTTCTAAATAGTCAGCAGTTGCTTTGGCTTTCTCGTTTGGATGAAATTTAAGGCCTGAAGTACCATGAAGTTGGTGCCCTTGGGCCATCCCTCTTTAGGAGTGATTTCCGTTGCCAGGACACGACTAACAATAACTGATAGTCGTAGTGTATGTGTAGCGGTGAACTGTAAATTGTATCTCGGCGATGGCGCTGTATTGCTTGTATGTCCCAGCTGATTGTGCAGGGTTTCAGTAAAACCAATCACCCAGTCCGAAACCCGTTATTATTGATCACGGAACCCTGGACACGTGACGGTATTAACGGTCTTAACGTCTGGCTTCCAGGTACATGTTGGTTGCCGACGCCCCATCGCAGGCGTCTTCTCTACGATTCAAACCCGCAGATCCGTGTGTGAACTGTGCTTTCAGTAGCGCCGATTGGTGAACTGTGAATTAAAAAGGATTTGGAAGGATGGGGTCGTGACCCAGTTGAGTCATCGTCCTGACATTTTCCCCGACAAAACTCGAGAAACCTCAGTCATGATAGCCGGAGTCCTGGCCGAGACACGAACACGGACTCGCCGCCGCTCCGCGCCGCGCGGAGTGTCTCACCGCTGAGCTAGCCACAGAAATTTAGTACGCACTTTATACCTTCTGTGTTGTCCTCTTTGACTAGGAGCGCATCTCCTATCGATTTTTCCCGTCGTGCTCTCTCATCCTTAGGGGGTGGTCACCCTCCGCCACATCATGTGAACTCTAAAAGGGGTCACCTTGACTTTGCATCAATGTTTCCTATCGGTTCTCTTTGTAACCCACCTTCCTCTTTTTGGTTTACCCGTTCACTATTTGTGTGTCAGTAATACAGGATGATTTTCTGGAGCACGGAGGATGGCTAAGAGACCAGACTCTGCACACTTTCTGACGACTGCTGTCTTCTGGGGGAATGTGATGCCGTGTGGTCTCATAGAAAGCTTCCGACGTTTCGGAGTAACGCGCGACCTCCATCAAGACGGAAGAATATCGTAAGCCACGCGGTAACGTAGTTGGTTCAGGCACTGTGCTACAAGCCAAGGTCGCGGCTTCAGGTCCCAGCGAGGTCATTGGACTTTTTCAGTTGACCAAATCCTTTCAGCCGCACTACGGCCCTGGGGTCGACTCAGCCACTAATAGAAATGATTACCAGGAATTAATTAAATAATTTTCCTGGGGAGTAAAGCGCGGCCGGCACGTAAGGCTGACAACCTTACCGCCATCTTTGAGCCGACTGTCTAGATAATGTGGGAGCCTCAACGTCTCACAACCCTATGGGCCTTCACGGCCTGTTACAGGGATAGCTTTACTTTACTTTTATCAAACAGATCGGCCCTCTTGAGGTAAATGTGGCCCACATGTGGGGCTGTAAAACAGCCCAAAGCACAACTTTCACTGCTTCTGTCCTCCAGAAATCGGATCCATTTGTTCCTCTCCCTATTTGCTGTTCTTTGCTGCGTGTTTTACTTATTCTTCAACCCTGAAGATGTAGGCGGAACGGCGGAACTTTGCTCCGAAGCTTGGATAAAGGCTTACCGAACTACACGGCGTCACATCCCGCCCACGACAGCTGCTGTGCAGTGTTTCCTGGAACAATTCTGCCAACAGTCTGGAAGTGACCAGCAAGACAAAAGGACACCCGTAATCTTGTTATTTATGCCCCATACATTTGTTTACATCCTGTAGGTGAGTTCAGTGATTGCCTTCCCAGACACGGGAGCCCGAGAACCCAGTGGTCATACTTCTGGGCCCCACTAGTAAACCAAAATGAACGTTTCGTACGCGTCCTGTTGGCGTCTGCATGCCACACCAACTAAAACGTGTCCTTACAAATCTATGTAATTTAATGTAGGCAGGTAGTTTTATAGGGGCATGCTGTAGCGTGGTTGTTGAGGCTGTGCAACAAGCCGACGGTCGCGGGTTCGATTTCCGACGACGTCATTGAATTTTTCAGTTGACCTAATCTTCCGAGCTGCACTATGGCCCTGCGGTCTACTCAGCTTCTAACAGAAATACGTACCAGGATTCTTCCTAGGGTTAAAGAATTGAACAACCGGCGCGTAAGGCTGACAACCTTATCGCCATCTATGAACCTAGTATCTAGAAAATGTGGGAGCCTCGACGTCTCACAACTCTATGGGCATATTGCTCATTATTGCTTACGTTTCTGTGAAACGTCGGTACAAATTGTACCGGGTACACTGCGTCATATCCCACAGAGGGGGCAGTCTGCCGTCCTGCTATCTCGTCCATTTGTAACGGAGCGCCCCAACTTTGTGCCTCGGGGTGACGTGTGCTGACTGAGGTGTCCTTAGCGGTACTTCAGGATATGCCACGACCGCTTCCTGTAGTTCGATGCAGGGATGTCTGCGCACTACGGCGTCAGAGTGTCAGCAGCAGCTATGACGCGTGGGAAGTTATGCCGGGCAAGCATGAATTGTGGCATGTCTGCTGAAAGCCAGGATTGTGAAGCCAGCATAGACAGACGTTGCTAGGGAATGACTCTGCACACACGCCCGTTGCTTGGCAGTGACTCGGTAGTCGTCAGGTGACGGCAGCAACAGACACACGCAACAACAGAATTGTTGGAAGAGGATGAGCTGCCTTTACGTCAGAGTCAGTTCTCTGAGAGACTTCAGCCAGGAAGGTCATATACCCTCAAGGCACGCTCTCTTGGTCCAGCGCGGCAGCTCCAAGAGCGTGGTTCTCAATAAGGAGCCCCGTACCTTGAAGACAAAGAGAAGCAAAGAAGAGGATTCCAGCTTACGCCGTGCGTTCCCGGCTGTACTGCCCCAGTTGAAACCTTATCCTTACACTTCACCCTTAACCAGGGTTGCAACATTGGTAAAACGGCGCTAGCCTGTAGGAGTATTATTATTATTATTATTATTATTATTATTATTATTATTTATCTATTTATGTTTCTTTTTCACTTCTAAATAACACTTAGTTTTATGATAATGAAATTATTATTATTATTGTTATTATTATCATTTATTTGATTGTTTGTTTACTTTTCTTCATTACTGTGTTTTCGCAAGAAATTTCCTATAATTTATTTTTGAATTATAATGTGTTTGTCTAATGTTTGTATAATGTTACACGTAATTACTTTCATCTACACTGTGCTAAGTCTGTAATTGGCCTTGCGGCTGTTGACTTGGCACATAAATAATAAAGAATTGAATTATTATTATTATTATTGTTGTTGTTGTTGTTGTTGGAGGGGGGTGGGTTTCTCCATGCACCGCTACTAATAGTCTCTTGTACGTCCCCCTTTGATATTGTACCAGTTGCCATACCCTACCGGTACTGTTGCGTGCTATCAGTCCCGTTCAGCCAACGAGGTCGGCATTGGAAACTACTTGGGCGGGAAACTTGCTTAATTTTGCTCAGAGGTCTCCTAGAGACATGATCTTTTACGTGCCATAAATCTACGACACGGGATCCGGAGGTCTTGTTCCCTGAATTTTTCCGCCCTTAAAAATTCCACGACCTCCGCCGGGTTTGAACCCGCGTACCTTGAGTCATGAGGTGGGAACGTTACCCCTAGACTACGGAGATCGCCTAGCCTGTAGGAGTAAGTTCAGGAAAGCCTCGGAGGTTACTGCCATCACCGGATTATGCAACTGTCCCTGCTTCAGTTCCCTTCAGCTTATACCCCGTTCCAAATATTAGTGTCAGTATCATCACTTCCCTGGTACGCTCGGTGTTGGTGAGTAAACCGTAGCTGCCAGTATGTGAAGTCTAAGGCCACTTGATTGGACTCCCAAGGCATTAAGAGGGATATGGACGTCGGAGGGCCCTCAGCCCTAATCAAAAACCTAAAGAAACCAGGAAAGTATATAGAAATAAACCCGGAAAAGTAAACCAATAGAAAAATCAACCATATTAACTACAGAACCTAAACACGCGCTCCGGCCCCAGTGAGCGTGGAGTCCGATAGCCCTTCATCTAAATACTGAGATTCAGAAATGACACCTGTGTGGACAGATAATAAAACCCACCCAATTAAAGAAAACCACAAACTGTCAGAACCATGCAGACCCAAGTCAGCCTCGCCCGTGATAGGCCCTTCTGGCAATCACAGCCTTACAGTGGCTGCAGATGTACACTGCTCCCAAGGTGCACAGAAACCTGCATTATCTGCAAGAGCCTCTTCTGTACCGCCTAACCCAGATGAGATAGCGGAGGATAATGACTTCACCGTCATTACCACAGAAAGAGACAAAACAAAACAAAAGTAAAGCCAACCATAAGAGAATCCGCCATTAATACAGCTTTGCCATCCTCTCCCGCTCCTGAGAGTTATGTTTCTGGTAGCTCAGAGCACAAGAACAACAAATTTCTGACTGCTCTCAGAGAGAAAATTCCGCCCGTCGTCATCCACCGCCACTTCCAAGGTGACAGGACCAGACTTAAAGATTTTCACTCAAAATTCCAGCCTATAGGTTTCACAACCTGTAGAATAACAGCTGGCATAGCATGTCAGACTTCAGCGTACCAAGATTAACTCAACTTACAAAGCTTCTTAAAAGAAAATAACCTTCCATTTAATCTCATTAAGCACAACGATTCCAAGCCGTACAGGTTGGTTATCAAAGGCATCCCTCATACCAACCTTCCTAAAGCCATTCATGATGAACTACTTGCCCTTGGGCTGGCAGTTCAAAACGTTATCCCAATGACCACGTGGAGAGACAAAACCCCTCTGCCCATGCACATAATTCAGCTAGACAATGTTCCACAGAGCCAGAAAATTTCGCAGTTGTCCCACCTGTGTTACATTAGAATCACTGTGGAGCCTTATAAGGGACACGCCGTGCCGCCTCGGTGCGCACGGTGTCAGCAAATCTTCGACGTGGCGGCAAACTGTCAGGCTCCTCCGGCTTGTGCCCACTGTGCAGAGGAACATTGCTCGTGGCAATGTGAAAAACGTTTTGAACCGAACTTTGTGCCCACGTGCGCTCTGTGCAAAATCGGAGATCACGGCTCCAAGTACAGAGGTTGCCCCTATTTTCGGAACCTCATGGAAAAGGAGATGAGAAGTAAACCTCAGCCTGAAGAGTTGAATAATCGCCAGCCTTCTAATGTGGGCAGAGCGCGAAACTCGTTTCAGTCTATCCATCCGTAAAATCCTCCCTCTAAAACCCTCCACGACTATCCGCCTATGAGTCCCGGAAACGCTTGGAGCAGGCCTCTGAACTTTTCCACTTCACAACTGCCCCAACCTCCCCCTCCTCCACGTTTAAATCAACCGCGTAACCTTCCGTCCAACTACATGTTTGTACCTCACACGGAATTTCCGCAGCTTTCCCATAAACTGAACTGCACTTGCAACTTGCACCCCAACCCTTCAGCCAGCTGCAACAGAACCCGTTAAAGCTGAAACCCGCATTTCTTCTCCTGCACAGAAGATAGTTGCTTCACCCTCTCCCCCCCGCATCAGGGGTCGGGCCTAACTCTGATTCTTTGGTCGTCCTCAATTCTCGGCGATCTGCCCCCAGTACAGTTTTAAATGAGGTCACTACACAACACATGCGTTGTTAAGGAACGTGGAGCGCATTACGCACAGTTTCAACAACAAAGCTACAGTAACCTTATTCCTGGATACTGAAGGAGCATTCGACAAGGTCTGGACCACCGGGTTGATTGCCAAACTCATTGCGGCCAAAATTCCACCACACTTCAATCATATAATACATAACTATCTCCAGAATCGATTATTTGTAATGAATTAAAACTCTTATTCAAAACCTACGCTCCATTTAGGCTGGAGCGCCTCAGGCTGGTTTACATGGACCCACACTTTTTAATATTTATATTAATGACACTCCTTCAACTGAAAATGAGTCCAGCAAATACAGATATTTACCTATGCTTCATAGATGTTAGACAAGCATATGATAACAATAATTAGGAAGAAATTAAGGATGATTATGTCCACCTTTGGTATTCCATCAATGACAGAAACAATCAATCAAGTTAAAATCGAGAAGCCGAATCAAGGATTAAAACATGGCGATAGTTGGCACCATCACTATTTAACTTGGTATTGCAATATATAGTGAGGAAATGTAATGTAGACACAAGCAACACAATAGCGTATAAACCAATGCAAATAATGACGTATACGGATGATATTATTATAGTATCGAGATCCCTAGGAGCAATGAAGGAGACATATAAAGAAATAAAAACCATAGCAAAAACAACTGGCTTAGAGGTGAATGTAAATAAAACTAAAATGCTGATACAATCCGGAAGGAATCCAAGGCAAACTGGAGAAATTAACATGGAAGGGGGCGGGATAGAAATAGTTGAAGACTTGATATACAGGGTGATTCACGAAGTTTTACCCCGGCTTATGGTACATATTCCAGGGGTTATTTCCTGCAAAATTTCCTTATAAACTTGTGGTCGATTTTCAATAGTTACGGAGTAACAATAAATTCTCGAAACGCATCATTGTGAATGCAGAGCTAGGCCCCCCCCCGACTGGGCGACCATGCGTTCCAGTCAGCTGTGTCAGCAGAAAGGCAGACCGGCTGGAATGTTGCACATAAGTACGCAGAGCGATCCAGTCGTAAACAGGATGTTGTGTTGGTGACTTTGTGAAGTTAAGATGTCGTACAGATTTTCCACTGAAGAATATGCCGATATGGTGTTTGTT
>NW_019725852.1:529525-530112 GCF_002891405.2 Cryptotermes secundus
CATATTTACATTAAGTTTACAAGTAGGCTTAATATGAAACAGGTTTATAGCATGCTGATGAGTAGGTCTAAACTGAAATACGTGGCTAAGTGAAGGCAGTTGTTGGTGGAGTAGATACGGTTTGTATCTCATTTATGTAGCAAGGACTAAGGTATATTCATTAAATGGTGATGTCGATGCGGGTTAGGTAACGAGCAATCGATGCAATAATCCGAGAGTCCATGTCCCTGAGGAGGGGTTCGATCTTGTACGGGGGGTATTCATTGCGCTTAATCAGGTTCCTGAGCATGTCTTCTCGTGCCGCATCAAATCGTTTGCATTGCCATAAGATGTGGTTGGGAGATTCGATATTTTCTCCGCAGTCGCAAATCGCATGGGGAACAATGTTGAGTCTATGGAGGTGGGTTTTCAGGCAGTAGTGCCCGGCTCGAAGTCTGTTGAGCGTGACGATGGGCTTCCGGTGGAGCTTAATCTTGTTGAACCAGGGGTAAGGTACCTCAGCGAAGTAATTATCGAAGTAATATTTGCTTTGTGTGCTCCCTTGAGTAGCCCCATGCGTAAAAATCCTTTAACATTTTCTGTTTCCA
>NW_019725853.1:0-319 GCF_002891405.2 Cryptotermes secundus
CTTTTTATTGTTTCTTTTATTCAGATTATGTCTCCCTGCATAAGATAACCTCAGGGTACTGGGAAATGCTTGGCCAGCAGAGGAACTGAAGGCGATTCCTGCTTGAACTTCCTGCATTACCCCAATGAAATTACTCATCAGATTATCAGTCGGCTGCATGCTCACAGCACATAATTACACATTGCAGGCCTGTCGTGCATCCTGTGAAGTTGGTTCCTTTCAAAGATCCTGCATTATCGAACACTGAAGGCTAAAACTGGTGTGAAGTGTTTGGGATTTTCATTCTCTTGATCCAGAAATGTCTGGGCTTTGGAATATC
>NW_019725853.1:579-2554 GCF_002891405.2 Cryptotermes secundus
GGTAGGTGGGGAAGTTATCGGGTACCAATGCCAGTAGACGGCCGACCTCGCTGGCAGAAAGGGGAGAATTATCGGGTACCACTGCCAGTAGAGGGCCGACCTCGCTGGCAGAAAGGGGAGATAGCGGGAACCAGTACCGGTAGGGTATGGCGACAGTAGAAATTAAAGGGGACCTACAATAGACTATTAGTCGCGGTGCATGGGGAAACTATACTGAATATACTGAATACTGGAATACTTACCCATGGAGATGAGCTCTTCTGGAGGAGCAGCCAATTCAGCAGTTACTCAAAAATTTCCCAGCATTCTATGGAACCCGAAGGTTCATTACCGTGTTCACAAGAGCCCTCCACTGGTCCCTATCTTGAACCAGATCAATCCTATCTCTCTATGATCCATTTTAATATTGTCCACCCACCTACGCCTTGGAGGTCAGTAACAACAGGTCTGAAAATTTCTCATTTATCATTAAATATATTTTAGGTTGCTAAGTTGTTTGAAGCAATATGCTACAAGCAGGAAGGTCGCGGGTTCGATTCCCGATAAGGTAATTACATTTTTCAATTGACTTAACGCTTCTAACCGCATTATGACCTTTGGGTCGACTCAGCCTTTAACAGATATGAGTACCAGGAATCTTCTTGGGGGAGTAAAGGGCGACCGGCGCTTAAGGCTGACAACCTCACCGCCATCTGTGATTTGATTGTCTAGAAAATGAGAGAACCTCGACGTTTCACAATACTATGGGCTTCCACTGTCTGTCACAGGGTATCTTTATCATTTTTTTTAGTATTTTAGGTTTATTTGCACAGTATTGCATATACACAAAAGTTTACTTTCAACTGCAGAAGAGGATGATGTACGAGTACATTTTTTTTCTTCAAAATCATTACTTGTAATATTCTGACATATAAATAACTTGTATTGTCATTATTTATTTTGTACGGGGCGCAAAGGGAGTAAAGTGGAATAATAACAGAGAAGAGCTCAGTATTAAGGGAACACGGAAATATATTTTAGGCTTACTCAGCAAGATATCTAGAGAGCGGAAACATAAAGCGACAGACTCGACGAGAGAATGGTCCTACTCTTCCGTTAGATTCTGCTCTGGATACAAAATTCACTGTGTCTGCTAAGGGTTTTCGCATATCATACATATTGTCTCGTTTTGGGGTGTGTGACTATAGACGCCGTATGGACTGGATACTGGATGTATTAACATCACTCGCAACTACAAGTAATTACAGCTCCACGGCTGATCTCCACGCTTTTCAGTCCTCTGCAGCACCCTCTAAACATTATCCAGCTTTCTGTGTATTCAACAGTCGTTCCATGGCAACGGCTTCCAACAATGGAGATTCTTTAGATTCCCGAGCTAAGATCCTCTTGTCACAGCCTCCCGTGCTTGAACTCTTGTCAACTCTTTCAACTGCTATCTATCAAATAACTGTAGCACCATCTCTTCTCAGCCTCTCTTGAAGAGCTCGAACTTCTAACACTCAACTGTGTTTCAGTTATCAAATGAGCTGACCTAGGGCCCTCTTTATATAGCCTCGGGGCGGACCGAACAGAAAACACGGCTTTCAATAGTTCCTCTGTTGTATGTGTGTTTACTTATCCGTTGCCTAGAAACGGCTCTTTGTTCGCCTGTTGCATAGAAACGTCTGTACTAATTGTTTGTTTCGAAGTCTTTGCCTAGAAGCAGGTCTATTTGTGCAAAATATTACATGGATGTAAATATATCCATAGAACATAAATAAATTGCTCCTTATTTAAGTATCCATATATTTTAAACAACCTGTGTTACTTTAAATTTCCCCTGTGGCTAACTGCCAAGTGTGAAGGTAACAGTCTCTAGACTTCACGAGGTAAGACTGATTGCAAGTGTAGTGCTCCTGACCTGTTTTCTTTTAATGGATTCTAGTGATGTAATGAGGATTACTATCTTTCATCAGCAAAAGATAATTTTCTTCAC
>NW_019725853.1:4987-110979 GCF_002891405.2 Cryptotermes secundus
ACATGGCGTGCTGCTCGTCTGTACAGTGTACAGTGTAGTGAAATAGCTCTATCTCGGTGCAACTCGTGTGAGGACATGACGTGTTGCTCATCTGTACAGTGAAATAGCTCTACCTCGGTGCAACTCGTGTGAGGACATGACGTGTTGCTCCTCTGTGGTTCATTTCAAAGATCCTGCATTATCGAACACTGAAGGCTAAAACTGGTGTGAAGTGTTTCGGATTTTCATTCTCTTGATCCAGTAATGTCTGGGCTTTGGAATATCACTAATAACTTACTTACTTACTTACTTACCCCTCCGTAGTCTAGGGGTAACGTTCCCACCTCATGACTCAAGGTACGCGGGTCGTGGAATTTTTAAGGGCGGAAAAATTCAGGGAACAAGTCGTCCGGGAGGGACTTTAAGCCGTGGGTCCCGTGTCGTAGATTTACAGCACGTAAAAGATCCTCATGTCTCTAGGAGACCTCTGAGCAAAATTAGGGAAAAAGTTTCCCGCCCAAGTGGTTTCCAATGCCTCCGGTAGGTGGGGAAGTTATCGGGTACCAATGCCAGTAGACGGCCGACCTCGCTGGCAGAAAGGGGAGAATTATCGGGTACCACTGCCAGTAGAGGGCCGACCTCGCTGGCAGAAAGGGGAGATAGCGGGAACCAGTACCGGTAGGGTATGGCGACAGTAGAAATTAAAGGGGACCTACAATAGACTATTAGTCGCGGTGCATGGGGAAACTATACTGAATATACTGAATACTGGAATACTTACCCATGGAGATGAGCTCTTCTGGAGGAGCAGCCAATTCAGCAGTTACTCAAAAATTTCCCAGCATTCTATGGAACCCGAAGGTTCATTACCGTGTTCACAAGAGCCCTCCACTGGTCCCTATCTTGAACCAGATCAATCCTATCTCTCTATGATCCATTTTAATATTGTCCACCCACCTACGCCTTGGAGGTCAGTAACAACAGGTCTGAAAATTTCTCATTTATCATTAAATATATTTTAGGTTGCTAAGTTGTTTGAAGCAATATGCTACAAGCAGGAAGGTCGCGGGTTCGATTCCCGATAAGGTAATTACATTTTTCAATTGACTTAACGCTTCTAACCGCATTATGACCTTTGGGTCGACTCAGCCTTTAACAGATATGAGTACCAGGAATCTTCTTGGGGGAGTAAAGGGCGACCGGCGCTTAAGGCTGACAACCTCACCGCCATCTGTGATTTGATTGTCTAGAAAATGAGAGAACCTCGACGTTTCACAATACTATGGGCTTCCACTGTCTGTCACAGGGTATCTTTATCATTTTTTTTAGTATTTTAGGTTTATTTGCACAGTATTGCATATACACAAAAGTTTACTTTCAACTGCAGAAGAGGATGATGTACGAGTACATTTTTTTTTTCTTCAAAATCATTACTTGTAATATTCTGACATATAAATAACTTGTATTATCATTATTTCTTTTGTACGGGGCGCAAAGGGGCTGAGGTGGAATAATAACAGAGAAGAGCTTAGTATTAAGAGAACACGGAAATATATTTTAGGCTTACTCAGCAAGATATCTAGAGAGCGGAAACATAAAGCGACAGACTCGACGAGAGAATGGTCCTACTCTTCCGTTAGATTCTGCTCTGGATACAAAATTCACTGTGTCTGCTAAGGGTTTTCGCATATCATACATATTGTCTCGTTTTGGGGTGTGTGACTATAGACGCCGTATGGACTGGATACTGGATGTATTAACATCACTCGCAACTACAAGTAATTACAGCTCCACGGCTGATCTCCACGCTTTTCAGTCCTCTGCAGCACCCTCTAAACATTATCCAGCTTTCTGTGTATTCAACAGTCGTTCCATGGCAACGGCTTCCAACAATGGAGATTCTTTAGATTCCCGAGCTAAGATCCTCTTGTCACAGCCTCCCGTGCTTGAACTCTTGTCAACTCTTTCAACTGCTATCTATCAAATAACTGTAGCACCATCTCTTCTCAGCCTCTCTTGAAGAGCTCGAACTTCTAACACTCAACTGTGTTTCAGTTATCAAATGAGCTGACCTAGGGCCCTCTTTATATAGCCTCGGGGCGGACCGAACAGAAAACACGGCTTTCAATAGTTCCTCTGTTGTATGTGTGTTTACTTATCCGTTGCCTAGAAACGGCTCTTTGTTCGCCTGTTGCATAGAAACGTCTGTACTAATTGTTTGTTTCGAAGTCTTTGCCTAGAAGCAGGTCTATTTGTGCAAAATATTACATGGATGTAAATATATCCATAGAACATAAATAAATTGCTCCTTATTTAAGTATCCATATATTTTAAACAACCTGTGTTACTTTAAATTTCCCCTGTGGCTAACTGCCAAGTGTGAAGGTAACAGTCTCTAGACTTCACGAGGTAAGACTGATTGCAAGTGTAGTGCTCCTGACCTGTTTTCTTTTAATGGATTCTAGTGATGTAATGAGGATTACTATCTTTCATCAGCAAAAGATAATTTTCTTCACAATCACATCCGAATGAACCCCAAATCTGACAAGAGATGTAATTTCGGATACCGCGTGCATTGACGTACTAATTGAATGACTTCCTTTCTTCCTTGTCATCCAATTTACCCTTCTTTTACTTCTTGACTCTCTTCTACACGACAAGTTTAATCTACAGTTTGTTTTAGGTTAGGGCATTGTCTTTCTTTCATAACCCCTTCATATTTTCTATGAATAATAATCATAATAATCCTCCCCAGCAAAAATATTCTCAGAAGTTAACACCCTATCATTAAATTCTGTAACAAACAATAATTGGCAATACAAGATATCACATCATAAACATTATGCATAGCACAGTAGATAATGTTCGCTAAACAATATTAAAAAAACTCCGTAGCTTCAGTCCGTAAGCGAACTCTACCGACCGAGCGATCGCCGCTTGTCAGTGAAGTTAGTGCCAACTTTAGCGGATAGAGGGTGTCGCGTGGTGAGCACAACGGATCCCCACGGCCGTTAATCTCGGTTTTCTAGACCGGAGCCGCTATTTCCTTGAACTAGCTCCTCAAATATCCTCACGAGGCTGAGTGGACCCCGTTCCAGAACTACTACTTCTCAGAAAATCTGGTAGCACCGGGAATAGAACCCAGAACCTCAGGATCTGTAGCCAGGAACTCTGATCACTAGACCACAGAGGCGGTTAACAAATTTGGATAATCAAATCAAGATTAATATGTGGGTGAGATATGCAGCACGCACGGGTTAAATGCATTCACAGTTTAAACCAGAGAACCGACAGGGACTGAAGCACTTGGAATGCGTAAAGGTGCGTGGGTAGCGTTGAAGTGGATCTTGCAGAAATGTGGTGTTCACTAGATTCGCATGATTGAGAATGACGTCAAATGGCAGGCTGATGTGAGTGCGGTAATGAACAGTTCGGTTCCATAAAAGCTTGGAGCTCGCGACTGTTAGTAGGTAAAATTCTACTGCATTGTACGTTTCCCCTTACTCTGGGTTCCAGAACTTTCCTTGGCCTTTGTTCCCTGCTTCTAAACAGCTCACAGCGACTGAACTAACTGCCTAACCAACTCTTGCTTTCCTGCCCTGCATTACACTGGCCAATTCTCACTATTTGTCCTGCTTATGAGATCTCGGTACTGACCTCGCAGAAAACACTCTTCCTCTGTTGTGCCTTTGTTGCGTGCGCAGCCATCCGCACCGACCATGCAGAAAATACCGTTCCTCTGTTGCTGTTCATTTATTCATATTAGGAACCTGTTGCATAGTAGCGGGTGTTGTTTACAGAGTCGTTACTTAGTAACGGTTCTACATGCTACACTAACTAACTTCATGGAGCTGATACCTTCTTGAGAAACCTCCAGTTGTTCAGCTCTTGAAAAACTTCCCAGCATTTTATGGAACCCGAAGGTGCATTACCGTGTTCACAAGAGCCTTCTATTAGTCCCTATCCTGAGCCAGATGAATCCAGTCCTTACGACCCCATCTTATCTCTCTAAGATCCATTCTTTTATTAACGACCCACATACCTCTTGGTCTTTCTTCTTGTTCTCTTTCCTTCTGGCTTTCCCACCAATGTTCTATATGCATTCATCTTAATCCCATTCGTGCTACATACCTTGCCAATCTACATTATTATTATTTGTTCAAGTGATCAACAAATTCTCCTGAACTGACTGTCTGACAATGGGAGTATAGAGAATATTTCTGTCATTGGACTCTTCTGTGTTCAGCCTCTTCTGTGTGTGTCGCCTTCCTGTCTCCTAACCCAGAGCATTAAATATTACACGTGAGTGGTGTGTGCCGAGGGAGTAGAAGCAGGCCGAAACGTTGCGAGCTGGTTAACTGCTCTCCTGAAATTTTTATAACATGCTCGTGTTTCCCGGTACGTAATGTGATGCAGTGTACAGCGTTAAACGAAATTAAACATGTAATTAAACCCCTTATTTAATTTCCCTTCCCTGAAATGTGTAACGTGATGTTTATATTCCTGTTACATTGATTTAATCAGGCACAACAAGGGTTGAGGTTTCCACTTGTTAAAACGAACAATGATTTGTATACGTAAGATTTTGTGGTTTCACGGCGGTGACTATGAATAATGCAGTCTTCTGGAATGTGGCACCGTGTAGATATTGTATAAATCAACGTTTCGGAGGAAAATATCGCCTCCATCTTCAGGGTAGAAGAAATTGTGAGCGTAAAATGCAGCATTTCTATATAATAAGCTACATATTTGTGTTTCGTCCTAACACAAATGTTAGAGGCCCAAAACGCAAGTCGCAATCCGCGTAAACCAAGCTCCAAAATTTTGAAATCAACATTTATTATTATAATAGTTTAATAATTTGAAGAAAATTACCAACTTCTGTGTAGGATTTAATGCTGAAGTATTTTTGGCATCTTGGAAAAGTCGAATTTAACATTTCTCTTCTCGATATATTCAGTACTTCGGAAGGACCCTGCCCTGCTTAGCATGTGTATTTAGGAGGAAAACCCGCAACGCCACTGCAAAATTTGTATTGACTGACATTAAAATTCAAGTATCATATCCATTAATCACCGTCATATTAATCGAGCGTGTCTGCCGCATTTGGATCATATTCTGGGGCAAGATGCTTTCATTATTCATCCAAGTCAAACGGTGGTTTACAGTGCATG
This sequence comes from Cryptotermes secundus, assembly GCF_002891405.2. NCBI lineage: Eukaryota > Metazoa > Arthropoda > Insecta > Blattodea > Kalotermitidae > Cryptotermes > Cryptotermes secundus. Next base: position 10,141 of record NW_019725853.1, read on the forward strand.
GCCGTCTATTGGCGCATTGCGTCACATTCTGTGGCCGTCTTCTGGCGCCCGAGAATGCGCGAGCATGCGTCACATGATGATAATTAACAAGAAGTTATAATCACGTACTTTTTAAAATAAACAGTATCCTCATTTTCAGATGAGGTCGTTGGAATTTTGAATTTACTTAATCCTTCCAGCCGCACTATGGCCCTGTGATCGACTCAGCCTCTAACAGAAATGAGTTCCAGGGATCTTCCTGGGGGGTAAAGGGCGGCTGGCGCGTAAGGCTGACAAACTCACCGCTATCTGTGAGCCTATTGTCTATAGAAAATGTTGGAGCCTCGACGTCTCTCAAACCTATTGGCCTCCACGACCTGTTTTTATTGCTAGTGGGGTGGGACTAAGTCCCTTGTACTGCGGCCACTTCTGGCCCATTGTACCAGCCCCAGATGATAGGTGAGGGTGATTGTGGAGCAGTTGGTGGAATGAAGATTGGCAGGGGAAACCGAAGTACTCGGAGAAAACCTGCCCCAGCGCCACTTTGTCCACCACAAATCCCACTTGACCAGACCCGGGATCGAACCCGAGTCACCGTGGAGGGAAGCCGGCGACTAACCGCTTGAGCTATGGCGCGGCCCCCACGACCTGTTACAGAAATAACCTTATTACCTCATTTTCAGGATTCTGGAGTAAGCCGCTAAATTGGAGTTCAACCAACGTTATTTCGAGATACTTTTCCTGTAGAGAATGTTGTATGTAAAATATACACTCACGGGATTGGCCTTGTGAATTGATTGTTGCAGCTTGGAGGATGCATACGCCGCAGATACAATCCTGCATTATCTGCGTTATTATTAAGGACTCCCTAAAGTGTCCTTAACAACAATACAATCTGAGTGTGAATTGTATTTATCAAGTGGTACTGCAAGTATATACACACGTGTGTATATAAAACATATGAACATATACAACTGACGCAAATCACTCTTCTCTGGTAGGTTTATGGAGACTGTCTACTGCAGTTTCTTACTGAGCCTCATGAGACTGCATCATTGGGTGCAGTGAGACCCATTAGAACCACGGTAACCAATTTTGTCTTGATCTACAATCCCTCAATTCTCCTATTCGTAATGTTGTATTTTAGCGTCCTGTTGCACTGATTTTCATCCATGATATGTATACAGTGGCCGTCTTGTAGTGCACTCAATTTCACCTGTTACTTCACGACATGTTTCGGCAACATAGTGCCATCATCAGGTGCCCTAATTACGCTAATCTATTTCATTGCTTGCCTTTATAAAATTATTTAAAAAGTATTTAAAAAGTGCGTATTTGTCAACTATAATAAATTTACACACACTAAAACTTGTTAAGATTATTCATCTTATGTGTCTTAATTAAAACTTGCGTGTGGTTCTTCCGCTATGGGGTCGTTTTTCTTATATTCTGTGTAAACCGTGTCTTGTGATGTGTGTTCCCTTCTTAGCTCCTATTCGTAATAATTAATGTACATGATAATCGTTCATAATTAACAAAAATATATTTCCACCTGTGAACGGAGTTCATGGAGGTAGGCCTAGGCCCACTGGGGCTGTAGTGGCAAGGAAAAAAAATATTTCCACTTAAGTTTCATAATTATGTATTTATTATTCAATCAAAAAGCGACAGAAATATCTGTGAACCCATGCACATAGCCACGCGCACAACATGATACCCATCACAGCGTGTTTTCTAGTCGCACTAAGTGGCAGTCTCTTGCAGAAAGTGAGGTTTAGCTGAAATTGAATTTAAATCCAAAGTCAAACAAGGAAGGCCACCTACTTTCACAGAGCAGATTCAGACAGATGATCGGTGTCAACAACAGCCTTCTCGAGACTAACGCCATGCTATTCTTTTCTTTTTGATTGCGACATTAAGACTACTCCTGAGTTAATTGTGCTACACCGACCTTGCCGTGGCCTTTGAAAGAACTAGACCCAGATTATTAAGGCCTGGAAATCCGTTGCGCTGACTACGCGACACCCTCTATCCACAAAAGTTGGCACTAACTTCGCCGACAAGCGGCGGTCGCTTGGTCGGTATAGTTCTCTTGCGGACTAAAAGCTACGGAGTTTAGTTTTTTAATTTAGAACCACACCATTTTTATTCTAGCCCCCTGATATATCTCGATCCTAGCCATGCACAGCTGAAGGAATTTGTTCCTTGTTAAAAAAAAGAGGGGATTCATAATTCACTTGGAGCGAATATTCTTCATCCTATCCACGTTTTCTGGACGTGGCATTTTCGAAAGGCCCCAAAAATGAAGGCGCCGTCTCAGTGTAGAGCGGGGACTCAGTAAAACTTATCTGACAGTGTTGGCTGTCCAGAGAAAGCTGGCTTCAAAACATTTTATCCACAGTCCCTTAGGGCTGTCCAATGTAGAGCAAAGACATCCAGGTAGCTTTATGAGGAGTCCCTGAATTTGTGTCGTCCAGTTCCTAGCGAAGCCAGGCGTCAGGGACCACAAGAGCAACCATTTCCCACAGGCGTGCCTAGGAATTTAATGCAACCCTCGACAGTACCCCATGTGAGGTTGAGGTTGGGTACAACACGAGGTCCTCTCATATCCCAAGGGAATTTTTACTACTCCTTTCTCATAGTACGCTCAGACCTTGGCAGGGTTGCTCATAACTACTTCCAGAAGTCCATTGGCCTTAGCCTCCCAGGCGAACCTTCTGCTTCCAGGATGTGGATGCCCAAGATCCATGGTGAGTTCTCCGACAGAAGAAGAGTTCTGTAAACAAATATTCTGAGTAGGGGCACTACTGAACTTCCCCTAAGTCTAGACTACAAGGAATGAAGCTTAGAGGCCAGGACCCCGTGTCTATTCCAGGAGATTCATAACCTGCTCACTGAGAGCTATGACACTAACACTCTAAACGTTACTGTAACTACACCACATAAAGACTTCATTTCTGCCTTCTGACTTCTGATTGTATTCTGTCTCCAGCAGTCTTCTAGTAATACTCTTCAGATAGCTCTTGGCGTACCGAATAGAGGACATCGAGTCAACAGTTGATTTGTCTGTTGTCATGGAAAAGTCCTTTCCGTTGCTGTGAGAACAATGTGTACCTAGCCGTTGTAAGGTAAAATGTTTCTGTATGCATTGTCTAGGAATCGATGTCTTCAATAGCTTCTTTTCTGACGTGATTGTTGAGACCTTCTCTTAAGTAACCGAAGTTCTATTGTTGACCGCATTACACATGCTTTTCTGGTTCCATCTCAATTCTTTGAGCAACATTTCACAGTATTCAGGCATCCTGTTGTATTGCTATATAATTTGAACATGTATCGAGTCACCTTCTTCCTTACTACTCCGGTAGAGTGGAAGAACACACAGCCAATGGTGCACATGTAACAACACAGATGACACTACATCGACAACCTTACGAGCTGCACGAATAAGACGCATAATACCCACACCGCAATGGGTAATGTTGCGGAAATAAATCCAGAACGAAAGGTACACAAACATATACCTTTTAAACAAATGGAAGACGACCACAAGGAAAGCATTGGGATGTAATTAATTTCAATTGATGTTAATTTATTTTAGTTATAAAATACAGCTTTCGCACGCTGTACGTAATTTTGACATAGAGTGCAACAATTTTAGCAAGCTAGACAACAACACATGATGGCTATATACAACCGAAATATGTAGTAAGGAAGTAGGGTGACTTGATACTAAGTTGCATTTAAGATGGAAATATGTGTGTGCAAATGATATACTGGAAGAAGTTGAATTGGATTATGCATAGGACGATATGTACACTGCGAGTACAAAGTTCTGGTGAGTCCACGATAATTTCACCTGCCATTAAACATGGCACGTCCATCCAAAATACAAAATTCCTTCCCACATTTGATTTTGGGCTATGACAATCACCTGACGTGGTTCTCTGTGTCAGCTGCCGTCATTTCGCTGTTGTGTGGGTGTGACGTCACAGAGAGATCCCAAGAATGGACCTGACACGCAGGCGAAACTAGCCGTGACATCTCTTCAGTTCATTCTGTCCACAGCAACGAAATAGAACTCGAGGACTTGCAGTGGTGCGCCAGAGGAGGTTACTATAAAGACAGGTGTTCCTAATCACGGACACGAACTGCCTGTGTTTCGTCGCCAAAGTTATACACAGATAAATCAAGCAATCAGGCAACAAAAACAAACCCCGTGGCCTGTAGTCCGCAAGTGAACTATACCGACCGAGCGACCGCCGCTTGTCGGCGAAGTTAGTGCCAACTTTAGCGGATAGAGGGTGTCGCGTGATCAGCGCAACGGATCCCCACGGCCGTTAATATCTGGTTTCTAGACCGGAGCCGCTATTTCCTTGAAATAGCTTCCTAATTATTCTCACGAGGCTGAGTGGACCCCGTTCCAGACCCACCACTTCTCAGAAAAAACTTGTAGCGCCGGGAATCGAACCCGGAACCTCTGGACCTGTAGCCAGGAACTCTGACCACTAGACCACAGAGAATATTGGCAACATATCAACCAAGCCTAACGTTCGGCCCCAAGCCATCCTGCGTCACTGAGTTCTTCCATCTCAAACTTATTCTTCTCCTGCTGCCTCTTTAAGCGAACCCAATTTTCGGCAAAGAATGAGTGTTCAGTTCCACTCTCAGCCCCGTATGGGGCCCTTCTACTACAAAACTTACACCAAGCGCTTTGCTTGAGGCAGGATGTTCGTCTCTTTCGTTAGCTATGTAGGTCATTCCGAAAGTAATGTACAATATTTAAAAAAAAAATAATTTTTATTCTACCGTTTTGCTGTTTGTAGGGTGCATAGAAGGATCCTTCCCGCTTGTATCAGAATTTAATTCAACCCGTTCCCACGCGTAGCGCTGTCATAGTCCTCCTTCAAAATGGCTGCTGCGCTTGATGTTCGTCAAAAGCAACGTGCTGTTATAGAGTTACTGTGTTGTGAGAATGAAACAGTGGGAAACATTCACAAGGGACTGAAAAAATGTGTATTGAAATGACGCTTTCCATCGCAGTAGAGTTAGTCGGTGGGCACGCAGATTATATGGTGAAAGTGTGCACGCCAATATTCGAGATTCCCTTTGCACCGGTAGACCGCACATCGCACAAACACCTGACAATTTGCAGAGTGCATGTTTCCAAATATGAGATGTTAGACTTTCCAGCGATTTCTATAAGAAGGTCCCGAGTTGAGATACTGTTCGCACACATTCATATAAACATGGTCATTACACGAGAACGAACCCTTATATGGGCCGAAACGTCCAATTTGCCTGTGCTTCAACAAATTTTCTTGCTTCACGGACACCTGAGAGTTAAGAGCTAAGCATGGCATCCCGGCTACGAACCCAGGTGAGGTTATATGGGATTTATGGTGGATAAAGTGGCACTGGGGCAGGTTTACTCCGAGTACTTAGGTTTCCCCTGCAAATTCTCATTCTACCGACTGCTACACACGCATTATCTATCGCCCGGGGCTGGTTAGAGGGGCCGACTTAAGTAGACTCAGTCTCAAACCCACCCCAAGCAACTAACTAAAAAACTAAGGGCTAAGATTAAAGTTACGTGGAGATTTCCCTCCACGTCCCTTTATGTGTTTTTTATATATTGCATAGACCCACGTACCTTAATAGACACTATACACAAACACATATCACATCTGTTTAAACACAGTATTATGATAATCAAAAATAATTTGTCGTATTATTTTGCTACTTTAGGAATTAAAATACATGAACCTGGAGAACCCACATAATGCACTCATGGAATTTTGTATGCATATTTTACGATTATTTTTACCCAGCATGCAAAAGGAGGACAGGTATGGCCGGTGTAAAAAGGTCCCCCCCCCCCGAAGCAATCATGTGTTAAACTGAAACTGAAAGAATGCAAGCAGAAATAAACCGCCGAACCAAATTTTTGTCGTATCTCTCGGAAGTTATTGGTACCGACGTGAAATATTGTTCATTTTGTATTTTGGATAGTTCTGGTCAGTTCCCCAAGAATATAACATCAGAAGTTATTTTTGCCTTCTAAAGTGCATTCCCTAAACACAAGCTTCGTGAACTATGGCACTTGGAGAACCCAGCCGCGCTAGCTATAACTGTTTCGTGCAGGTAAGAACCGTTTTAATGTATTCTCCTTTCGTTGCATGCATTCTTGACGTCATGTCTTGAAAAATATAATAGTATTCGTGAGTAGCTGGAAACCAATTTCGTAGAAAATATAGACGGAAATAAATGAAAATATGTAGGACAATAGAACGAAATGTCTTTTTATTACGAAGTAGCCATCTTGTATATATTCTTGTGTGTTTACTTGTGTATAGTGTACACAGTGATTTGATTTCTTTTTAGATTCTATCAGTGTCTTCTGTTTAACCGACCGCCTCTGTGGTTTAGTGTTTAGAGTTCCTGGCTACAGATCCAGAGGTCTGGGTTCGATTCACGGCGGTACCAGATTTCTCTAAGAAGTAGTGGGTTTGGAACGGGGTCCACTCGGCCACATGAGGAAAACTGATGATCTGTTTCTAGGAAATAGCGGCTCCGGTCTAGAAAAACGAGATTAACCCCCGTGGGGAGTCGTTGCGCTGACCACGCGACACCCTCTATCCGTCAAAGTTGACACTGTCTTCACCGATAATCCAGTTACGACTAGAATATCAGTCTCGGTGACTTCTTTGCTAAACGGACGGCGAGGAATATTACCAGACATGCGCATTTACGGTCATGCATCAGCGTTTGCACCTTAAAGGTCAGTCAGTGTTGCAATAACAAAGTGATAACAGACAAACCTATCCTCTCGCCAGAGAAGTTGTTACGTAAGGACTATGACCGTAAGGGTTCAGTTACAAAAAAATCTCTGGTCGTGAACCTCGTGGAGTTTGGTGCAAAGACGAATTGATTGGCGATAAACCGCGAGTCGTAAAGTAACTCTGATTCTGATAAGAAAGTCATGAACAAAAGATTAGTGATCAATATAAACCAGAGGCCGCACCGTAGCTCAAGCGGATAGTCGCTGGCTTCCCGCCGCGGTGAACCGGGCTCGATCCCGGGTCTGGTCAAGTGGGATTTGTGGTGGACAAAGTGGCGCTGAGGGAGGTTTTCTCCAAGTACTACTGTTTCCCTTGCCAATCTTCATTCCACCAATTGCTCCACAATCACCCTCGCCTATCATCTGGGGCTGGTACAATAGGCCAGAAATGGCCGCAGTACAAGGGACTATAGATCTCCATTTCTTAGTATTTCCTTTATATCACCAATTATAAATTTACATTTGGTGGTGGGGGCATTCCACTGTGCTGAATTCCACATTATGTACTTCCTGTTCTTCGAAGAGACCTTCATTCTAATAAATTGTTCAGTAACGTACAGAAGAGTAAAGGCGATTATATCGCAGTATTTAATAGTAAAATAAGCACTATGCCATGAAGGCGCTAGGAGAATCTGAGGTATTGCTCGACCATTCTTAACTTAGCTGCTAGAAGGTTATTAAAGGGCAGATTCACGCTTCGTCTGCTTTATTCCAGGTTATGTACCTGTTGGGTGGGAATGTCGTTTGGCCCCATAACTGCTAAAGATCTTACTACGGCCACAAGCTCAGAGATGGGCTAAGGTGTTCACTGGAAGTCTAGTGGTATTTCTTTTATAGCTAGTGGGGTGGGACTAAGTCCCTTGTACTGCGGCCACTTCTGGCCTATTGTACCAGCCCCAGATGATAGGTGAGGGTGATTGTGGAGCAATTGGTGGAATGAAGATTGGCAGGGGACACCGAAGTACTCGGAGAAAACCGCCCCAGCGCCACTTTGTCCACCACAAATCTCACTTGACCAGACACGGGATCGAACCCGGCCCCCCCCCCCGACTAACCGCTTGAGCTATGGCGAGGCATTTGAGAGAACTTAGTACTCAGGGCACGACATTATTACACAATTTTTCCTAGCGGAAACACAATGTTACAAATACCTTAATCTAGTGGCTATTTGAAGGATTTCAGTTCCTTAGCCGTATTTTGAAACTGAGACAAAAGTTAAAATTCAACTTGTGGTTTGTTGTACATCTAGATTAAACAAAGTGAAGTCGATGTGGGGGCATTTTTATGAAGGCGTATAGGATCGTAAACTTTACACTTTATTCTCGATTTCTTTGAGTTTTATAGATTTTTATGTGCAATATGTATGATCATTTTTATGAAAATTTTAAGAACATTTATTTTATATTTTTTGTTTTACGTGTAAGATGTGAATAGTGCAGTAAACGTGATAACTTCCGAAATAAACTTACCTACAGTTGTAAGAGTATTGAAAAGTTGCATTTTATTAGAGGCAGTCTGTCGTTTTTCACTTGCGCCGTAGGTATTCGCAGTGAAATGTGAACTCGCCACTGTGTACTGCAACATTAGATAATTTAACGTCGCGATATTACATATTTAAATTATAATTTTATCTGTGATTCTGTATGTGTGTGAAACTTGGTCTCTGACATTTTGGGAGGACACAAACTGAGGGTGTAAGATTTGAGGGTTTCACAGCTGTGACTATGAAGAAAGCCGTCTTCTTGGATCTGACGCCGTATAGTCATTGTGTTAACCGACGTTTCAGAGGAACGTATCGCCTCCATCTTCAGGGTAGAAGACAAGAAGAAATCCGCGAGCGAACCAGCAGAGCAGGTACAACAGACCGTCTTCTTGTCTTCTACCCTGAATGTGAAGGCGATACGTTCCTCCGAAACGTTGGTTAACACAATTTCTACACGGTGCCACATCCCAGAAGACGGCTTTCTACATAGACTGAGGGTGTTTGAGAACAGGGTGCTGAGGAGAATATTTGGACCGAAGAGAGATAAAGTGACAGGAGGTTGGAGAAAACTGCATAATGGGGAGCTTCATAACTTGTAATCTCCTCCAAGTATAATTAGAACGATCAAGTCAAGGAGACGAGGTGGGCAGGGCATGTAGCACGAATGGGGAGAAGAGGAATGTATATAGGATACTGGTGAGAAAGCCAGAAGGAAAGAGATCATTGGGAAGACCAAGATGTAGGTGGATCTTAGAGAGATAGAATGGGAATGTATGGATTGGATTGATCTGGCTCAGGATAGGAACAAGTGGATGGCTCTTGTGAACACGATAATGAACCTTCGGGTACCATAAAATGTTGGGAAGTTGTTGAGTAGCTGTACAACTGGCAGCTTATCAAGAAGGACTCAGCTTCATGAGTGAATGATATTGCGTATTTACCACTTCATCTCGTCCCCGTATTGCCTCGACTTTACGTCGCTTGTGTGAGCACACTGAGATTAAGCCCAGGTTCCAACCTTCAACAGATTCCTAATATGAAGAAGAAATATGGTTTACCATTAAAAGTACAGGAAATATAGGGACATAAAACAAATTATTCTGGACTGGAAATTAGGGGTTTCATGCAATGTGGGGGGTTGAGACTGCGTAGCCAATACAGCAGAGAGTCTAGCATTACTTCTCCCGTCCTCTATGGTATCCGTGAATTTAGTTTTATCCTGGAGGGTCATGACGCATCTGTGCGCCTACAACACGCCCTCTGCATCGCGAACATCTGTGGGCGGAAACGCACGTCTACAGACGAGCAACCCAGCTGAAGCAAAACTTTTAGTTTTTCCTTACTCGGCGGTTGGTCCGCTTGTATTTATACGGCTTCGTGCGAATTCCAGTGAATTATAATATTTACATTTACCACTAATATTTATTCGCAGTATGTCATGTAGACAAAATGTATCAAAAACACACTACAGCGTTTATGAAGCATAAATATATTTCGGAAAGTTAGTAACTTGACTTAGGATTGGTAATTCGATTTGTTGAACTCTTTTAAATCGAAACTAAAAATAACTGTAATAGACTCGCCTATTTACGCATTTTAATTCACTGCAACTGCAGCACATATGAAGTCTTCTGTTTCTTCAATAGTCGTTGATAGGCAAAGGCTGCGAACAATGTAACTCAAGATGATGGACATCTTTCTATAACCTCTATTCAGACCGAATAGAAAATAATGCGTTCAACGGTTCCTCTGTTGTTGCGTGTTTATTTACTGCCGCCGATACATATTTACGAAGCCGTTGCTTAGCAATGGCCGGATCTATTTGATTCAGTATTTCGATTCTCAGCCGTTATGTTATAATGTGATACGTCTGAATAAGTAATAATGAACTGTGTGATTAACGAAGAATGTGAATCCATAGGTCAGAATCCATCTTTGGAAGCTAAGCATGAAACTTTCGGGTATTTTGCAACTCGAAGTTTTATTGCGCTGTAAGATTTAAGTTTTGCATGGCGGCGATTATGAATATTACTATTTTCTGTTGGTAGATGGGCAGTACAAGGGGTACGGGGTAGCGTAGTTGGTTCACGCACTATGATACAAGCCGTAAGGTCGCTGGTTCGAAACCGGATGTGGTGAATTTTTTCAATTTAACTAATTCTTCCAGCCGCACTATGACCCTGGGGTGGACTCAGCCTTTAACAGAACTGAGTACCAGGAATCTTCATGTGGGTAAAGAGCGGCCGGCGCGTAATACTGACAATCTTACAGCAGTCTGTGAGCCGTCTGTATAGAAAATTTGGGAGCCTCGACATCTCACAACCCTATGGGCCTCCACGGCCTGTTACAGGGATAATTTTACCTTTACTTTTAGATAGGTAGCACAGAACGTATAGGGGTCTTCAGTATAATTTTCAAGGCCCCACATTTTTTCTTTTCAGGTCCTTTTATAATTAGTGATAGCACATCTCCGTAAGTGCCCCCTTTCATTCACAATTTCAGTTGCTCTGAAATGCTAACAAAATTCGCAGTTATTTGCATAATTTAATATTTCGTCTGATGCATCCGCAGTTGCCCCCCCATAAATGTGGAAAAATTAAAATGGCTCTTACGAAGGGCGCAATGTGATCCTCGAAAATCTATCGGCGCATGTCCGTTTTAAGTTTCAAAGTCAGCAACCATAGCTCACATACATCAAACAACAGTGAAGTATTGTAACTATGAATATGTTGCATAAAAATACTCCAGTGTCGGCTGTTTTCAAATCGTTTTATAACTGGAACATATCATAAGCTTTTTATGAAAGGATATAAGAACAAGTGCCAAATTTAGCGGATAGAGGTTGTCCCGTGGTCAGGGCAACGAATCCCCACGGCCGTTAATTTTGGTTTTCTAGACCGGAGCCGCTATTTCCTTGAAATAGCTCCTCAATTATCCTCACGAGGTTGAGTGGACCGCGTTCCAGATCCACTACTTCTCAGAAAATCTGGTAGCGCCGGGAATCGAACCCGAGACCTTTGGATCTGTAGCCAGGAACTCTGACCGCTAGACCACGAAGGTGGTTGGGCACAAACTTCGCCGAATATTATAATTATTCTGTTTACAAATGAGGTTTAAAATGAATTTTNGTACAATATATTAGTCTCTCCCTTTCATACGACTTCAGATGGAGCTGACGTCTATTAAAACAAATTATTTCTCCTAGAGCGCTCTTAATTAAAGCTGAACTTACTAGCCGTTTCGTCATGACAGAATAATTTTTAATATGACACTGCACAAGATATATGAAAATATTTTATTGCCCCTTTCAAATTCAGCAAGAGCACACTGCTCACAAGGTCAGAATGAAACAGACGCGCAGGAAATGCAGACATAATAAGGTGATGACAGCTTCGTTATTATGTTCTTGAACAAAATGCCAAATAATTGGTTTTCACTTAGACATTCATATAATATTACACGTATTTTATAAATATATTTTATATGAAGTGGGCACGCGGTAGCGTAGTTGGTTGAGGCACTATACTACAAGCCGGAAGTACACAGGTTCGATTCCCGATGATGTCACTGGATTTTTAAATGGCCCTAATTTCGATTCAGCTTGTAATAAGTACTAGGAATCTTCCTGAGGGTAAAGGGCGGCCAGCGCGTAAGGCTGGCAACCTCACCGCAATCTATAACACGATTGTCTAGAATATGTGGGAGCCTCGGCGTCTCACAACTCTATGGGCCGTATCGCATGGCTGTGACAGTAACAGCGATGCCATGGCGTCCAGCTACCAGAAGACGTCAATGGACTGGCCTCAGACTGTCGCGTGATGTTCATTTGGCCTTTGCATTTGTGGCAGCGATGCCAACAGCATTAGCACTTGGCATCTTGGTTGGCAGCGATGCCAACAGTATTAGCACTTGGCATCTTGGTAGGCAGCGATGCCAACAGCATTAGCACTTGGCAACTTGGTTGGCAGCGATGCCAACAGCATTATCACTTGGCATCTTGGTTGGCAGCGATGCCAAAAGCATTAGCACTTGGCATGTTGGTAGGCAGCGATGCCACCAGCATTAGCACTTGGCATCTTGGTTGGCAGCGATGCCAGCAGCATTATCACTTGGCATCTTGGTTGGCAGCGATGCCAAAAGCATTAGCACTTGGCATCTTGGTTGGCAGCGATGCCAGCAGCATTAGCACTTGGCAGTTCTTTGGCAGCGATGCCAGCAGCATTAGCACTTGGCATCTTTGTTGGCAGCGATGCCAACAGCATTAGCACTTGGCATCTTGGTTGGAAGCGCTGCCAGAGAGATGCCAGGTGCGATATATGGTCGAGATGCTGGCAGCTGAGCCATGGCCTCCCGTTGGCATCCTGGTACGATACCTCCCTATGTACCTCCACGGCCTCTTACAGTGATAGCTTTATATAAATAGAGTTTTTCAAAGTCCAGGTCCGGAGCGTGAATCCTCGGTTTTACCAAAATTGGGGACTTTTGCACACATTTCTCCATCATAGAGAGATGGCAGAAATTCTGGGAACTGCGGATGGACCAGTACTACACTCTTAAACTTCCCATTGCATTGGATCTCATACATTTTTAAATGAAATGTAATTGGAGCGGTAAAGAAAGCGGATACCTGATATCAGATAACAGATTTCATGTGTTTTGGTGTAGAGATTATCGAAACTGACGGCGGCCCCTCCCTCTCCGGCTGCCCGCAGTCGTCGATAAATGCATTTTGCATCTCATTGCATTATTTCATTACCATTTTAATGTGAACGGGTAATCCAAATCATATGCCCCGCTTCTGAACCACTCGCTCACAGATTACAGCTTTCTCCGAATCAGTCAATGGGCCCGGAATTCTGCCTCACCGGCTTCGCATGCAATTCTAGAACCATTTTCATGAAGGTTCTGCTTTTGGTACTGGTGTAGACCCGTCCATTGCTGTGTCAAAATGATAAACGCAATTTTATTTAAAAATTTAGGATGAAGCTCAGATAGTAGTTCGTGTTTCATAGTGTCACGTATACTGAGATTGTCAGGAATGTAGCACGAATGAAGAAGAAGAGGAATGCCTATAGCATATTGGTGGGAAAGTCGGAAGGAAAGAGACCACTGGGAAAACCAAGACGTACGTGCGTGGATAACATTAAAATGGATATTAAAGGGATATTATGAGATAGCATGGATTTGATTTATCTGGCTCAGGATAGGGACCAGTGGAGGGCTCTTGTGAACACGGTAATGAACCTTAGGGTTCCATGAAATGTTTGGAATTTCTTGAGTAGCTGCACAATTGGCGGCTTCTCAAGAAGGTGCTGAGTGACGAATAATAATGGGTTCTGGATTTGACAGTTGGGTTTATTGGAACTTCTTTACGATTACAGTTAAATATAATAGCTCACACATTGAACTCCTTTTGAATTCTCTTACGGATGAATTATAACTCCTGTCTGATGGATCTCTATGAAGACTCAGTGCTTTGAACGACGTCTGTCTTACGAATGAATCCTTGAAGAGTCTCTACGGGTTATTATATAGGTCAGCTCGTATCCATGGAAACTCCTGTAAATCATTCGTTGGCACAAGAAACGTGCTTACCGAAACGTTGGCTGTTAAGGAACCGAAGTTCTACTGTTGACTGCGTTACCTAGCGACGGGTATTTCTGGGTCCATAGCTTAACACTTTGAACAAATCCGTCACACTAATCTGAATAGGGCCTCCTGTATCACCTATCCAAATGGTACGTCGAGACCGGCGCTTAACGCTATGTGCAACGAATAACAGGCATGAAGAGTGAATAGTAAAGTCTCCTTTATAGAGCATACTGTACTTCACGAATCCTCTTGAAAATATTACCGATACTCACACAATACACACGATACAATGAAACAGAATAATGCTCGATCGCTCGTGACCTACATGACTTACATAAATGTAACGTGGTAATGCTCAACAGTGCGTTGCTATGGTAACCCGAAATTGGGTAATTTCAGACAGTTCACATTTTTACCTGTACTGTATAGATAGATAATAGAAATATTTCAGACTATTCGAGACGTGAAGATACCTTCTTCTGGGTTGCGATACCGTGTAGTTTGGTAGATATATAGACATATTTCGTAGGTACGTGCTGCCTCCGTCTTTACGTCTGTGAGAACTTGAAATATGTCGAATGGAAAAAGTTGGTTACTAAGGATTTATCTTTCGTAATTCCGAAATCGTAAATCAGATAAAACCATACGTGAAACATTTAAACGATATTTATAAACAATACTTAATACCAAAGTTGTGTTATTCTCTTATTTTCGCCACCAAGAAAAGAAAAGTTGTGTGAATGTCTGTAATTCTCTTGCCGAATAAATAAATTTAAGCATATTGTTTTACATGTGAAGCGGGCTGTCTGAAGGTGTCGTATAGTTGTAGGGGCACCAACTCTAATGTTGGTGAGGTACAGCATTTGTTCGTACGGGTAGATTATGCTAAATTCTTACACTTTAATTAAGATATTCTGTTATCATATTTTTTAACTTTATAGGCTGAATCCTTTTGTGTGTATAATATTTTATATTTTATTTATATTATAACCGTCAGCACAGCACGAGTGGTATGGAAATATTTTCAATGGAGACAGTAGATGTTAATGTATTCATTTATTACAAATATATCTAGTAGTTTAGTAATAAATAAGTAAAATATACATTAACAGCTACTATCTCCATTGAAGATATTTCCATGCTTCTCCTTGTGCTGTATTGACAGTTATAATACGTATAAAAATCAACTACTTTTTCTTGGGTTTTTCCCCTTGGCACTACAGCCCCAGTGGCCCTAGGCCTACCTCCATGAACTTCTCCGTTCACTTCGGTTTTTCTAGATCTTACACATTCGGTAGGACTCCTTGGGCGGGTGATCAGCTCGTCGCAAAGCCTCTACCTGTACACAAACACAGAAAAACGCACACACACAAACTAAACATCCATGCCCTGAGTAGGATGCGAACCCACGATCCCGGTTTCCAAGCGAGCGACAGACAGTGCATGCCTTAGACCGCTCGGCTACTGTGACCGGCAGTGTATAAGAATAATATATAATAATTCAGTTCGTACCTCACAGGAAACAGATCCGAACCCACGGTCCCGGCTTCCGAGCGAACGAAGACAGTGCATGCCTTAGACCGCTCGGCTACCGTGACCGGCCTTTTTCTTGGTTAAAGGGGAAAATATCGGTGAAATTCTGGTTTTCCAAGTGGATACAGTGTTCATCCTTCGCCTTGCAATGTGTATTTTTTTTCTGACACTAATGCAAACCAGCGTGTCCTTGACACTTCTATGAGAATTGTAGAGTCCTCTCCCCGAGAAAAATCCTTACCTGTGCAAAGAAGGGAAAGGAGGAATGTAACTGGGTGATGACGTCGCATAGCCGTGGGCTCCATTTCCGTCGATATGTAGATTCTGACTTCCCCCCCCCAAATGGCGCTGTTGCCACCGTTGTAACGACTTGTATTACAAGTATTAACAAGAGATACTGGGGATTCACCCCACTAAAAATCTCCAAAACCTTTATAGTGCAGTTCGCGTATCATGATGATGATGATGATGATGGTTATTATTTTTATTATTGTTGTTGTTGTTGTTGTTGTTGGAACTACAACGCTTTTGATTCTTGGCCTGCTCTAAAAATTTTCTCCAGCCATCCTGATCTTGTGTCTTTTCTCCAGTTAACCCCACCAAGTTTCTCAAATCCTTCTCCACACCATCCACCCATCCATCTAATTCTTGGCCTCCGTTTCTTCCTTTTCCCTTCATAATTTACAAGAATTATTCTTTTTTATGATTTCTTCATTTTCTCTCCTTATAATATGTCCTGCCAATCTCTATTTATTTTAATTACTTTAATTATATATCAATATAATTAAATAAACGATATAATTTCTTATTATAACGTTTTGATTTGTACTGCGCATGTGCACGATTACATCACCCGAAAATAAGCTCGTTTTGATACTGGGCCTCCGAGATATCTCGAAATGTTTTCTAAAAGAAAATTTCTGTCTCAGTACATCATGCGGTCTTTATAATCATTAAAAGAACGTCAGTATTGGGGCTAAGTCTGTCCGGCTGCCCTTCAGTTTGTTACTTACCTACGCCGTTGGACAGATATTTTCGATTTTGTATATCAAGTTTTTACTAGAAATAGTCGGGCAGTCTGATTGAAGTAGACTACAGTTCCGTTTTAAGTAGTCGGGCAGTTCCGATTGAAGTAGTCGGACAGTTCCGATTGAAGTAGACGGGCAGTTCCGATTGAAGTAGACGGGTAGTTCCGATTGAAGTAGTCGGACAGTTCCGATTGAAGTAGTCGAACAGTTCCGACTGAAGTAGACGGGCAGTTCCGATTGAAGTAGCCGGGCAGTTCCGATTGAAGTAGCCGGGCAGTTCCGAATGAGGTAGATTGCAGTTCTGATTGAAGTAGTCCTGCAGTTCCGATTGAAGTAGATTGCAGTTCTGATTGAAGTAGTAGGGTAGTTCCGATTTTCAGTGATTTCAGCGATCGAGAGAAGAGTTGTATTTTAAATAATGAAGTTTGTAAAATGGCAATCAAGTGCTCTTGACGCAGAAGTAATAAAAATACCTTTAGATCAAAACTGTTATAAGGATATAAATAATAGAACTGATAATGTGAGGACATTCATTTAAATGTTATCCGAAAATAAACTTTATGCAGATAATTAAAGTAATGTATTAGGTTTCATCATTGTAGATTATATTGCACATATATACTAACATTTTTAATTACTTCAAATATATTTTTTTTTCATTATGTGCTGTTATAATTTTTAGAATGGTACGTTGTTCTTGACCATTGCAACATTTTATGCCTTTCTACGTG
The DNA here is from genome assembly GCF_002891405.2 of Cryptotermes secundus. Taxonomy (NCBI): domain Eukaryota; kingdom Metazoa; phylum Arthropoda; class Insecta; order Blattodea; family Kalotermitidae; genus Cryptotermes; species Cryptotermes secundus. The sequence continues at coordinate 27,325 of NW_019725853.1, forward strand.
GTTATGACACTATGTCTGTCTGAAATCTTGGAAACAGGTCTGTGACACAATGAGAACTGAAGGATGTCACGGCGAGGAAGAATTAGATGGAAGATTTCGAAGCTGTGACTCCGTATAATCTGTTATTATTAACCTTAAAGTGAGAACCTGTTGAGTGCAAACCGAAACCGTCTACAGTGAGTCATAAACCCAAAAGATCGCAATTTGGACGTGAGGAAATTGACTTCAATATTGGTGTCGAACTTTTATTGGTTCATGCATCACCCATTCGAAATGGAAATTTAAACGTGACAGAATTCCGAACTCGCAAGTCGTTTTGCATAAATACACGGCGAACAACGACAACAACACTTGCATGCCTCTCGGTGGAAATTCTTTTCCATTCATTCTGTCAGAACGTGTGTCATGTTTCAGTTATTGCGTCTTTTTTCCGTTTTAAAGTATTTAATTAATTGTCGCTTGCATAAAATTGTATAATTCCGTCGAGGTTAGACATATGTACTTACTCTTTCATATATACTGTTTCAGATATATTATATATTTCCTCCTTCGAATAATTTGGTGCGAGTTTTTTAGAAGAATACAATCATAAGAGTAATTATTAGTTGCGAAATAAAAATAAAAGACAGCCTTTGTGGTCTAGTGGTCAGAGGTTACTGGCTACAGATCCAGAGGTCCGGGTTAGATTTTCTGAGAAGTAGTGGTTCTGTAACGGGGTCCGCTCAGCCTTGTGAGGATAATTCAGGAGCTACTTCAAGGAAATAGCGGCTCCGGTCTAGAAAACAGAAATTAACGGTCTTGGGGATTCGTTGCTCTGACCACGCGACACCCTCTATCCGCAAAGTTTGGCACTGACTTCGCCGACAAGCGGCGGGCGCTCTGTCGGTATAGTAACCATCGAGTTTGTGTGTTTTTTTTTGGGGGGGGTTTTTTTTTAAATGAAGATAAACGGAAAGAGTCATGCTTATTAGAGGGGTGAGTATAATTGTAGACTCTGTATTCAGACACTTCATAAAAAAAAAAGATTACCACTCACGCAGACTGGCGTGCATAGCGACAGAAAGACATTATTAATACCACAGAATTTGTTGTGACACAAATAGATGAAAGTGAATAACAAATCTCAAATTGCTGTATGTAAAGAGAACAGCAATCTACTGGCTGTATTGTTTGGAGCAGAACAATGTCAGTGTGGGCAGAAATACATGGACAAGTTAAAACTGAAATGATGGAACTAGGTTATACTGCCATTTCTATGCTTCTCGCTTCGTTTCAACGTCGAAGCATTGTCATTGTGATGTTCCTCTGTCTGCAGACATTTATAGGTTTTGCAATTATCAGATAAACACCTACCGCTTTCAGTGTCTGATACAAACGATGTCAAGTAAGGTAAAGCTGTACCTTGCACAATAACACTAAACTGTATAGAATTATTATCAGAATTCAATTCCTTCAGCCTTCTGAGAATTGCCATTATCTCTGCTTAGATTGGAGGTTTCGAATGAGGAACTGCATTTGTACACACACTGTTAGCTCGTCCGTTTCCTTGTGTTCACCCTTCCCATGAATCCACTTGACGCTATTGCATCGCTAGTAACGGTTTGTATGCAGACGAACCTGTGTTCTCAGTACAGTAATGTAGAGAGAATTGGTTTAAGTTAGTTTGTTGCCGTTTTCATTCACTGAAGGCAGTTGGCGCTGTAGCATGTTTATGTAGGAGAGAACTATGCTTCTTTGACCAGGGCTGCATTGGGAGATCTTTCTCTTTCATCATTCTTACATAAATTTAGCGTGGCATTGAGATGGTAACTCTAAATATACTGGTTATTTAACCATTTCCGTCTCCTGCCTTCTGCATAGATCGCACGCCAGATGTACTTACTTACTCATGGAGCTGAGCCCTTCTGGAGGAGCCACCAATTTTTCAGATACTCAATAATTTCCCAGCATTTTATGGAACCCGAAGGTTCATTACCATGTTCACAAGAGCCCTCCACTGGTCCCTATCCTGAGCCAGATCAATCAAATCAATACCATCCCATCCTATCTCTCTAAGATACATTTTAATATTGTTCACCCTCCTACGTCTTGGTCTTCCCAGTGGTCGCTTCCCTTCTGGCTTTCCCACCAATATCCTATACGCATTCCTCGTCTCCCCCATTCGTGCTACATTCCCTGCCCACCTCATTCTCCTTGACTTGATCATTCTAATTATACTTGGAGAAGAGTACAAGTTATTAAACTCCTCAAACACCCTCAGTCTATCTTCCTCCATTAATGTCAGAAACCAAGTTTCACACCCATACAGAACCACAGGCAAAATTATAGTTTTGTATATTCTAATTTTTGTGTTTTTGGACAGAAGACGAGAAGACAAAAGGTTCTGGACTGAATGGTAGCAAGCTTTACCCGAGTTCAATCTCCTCTTAATTTCCTCCTGAATCAGGTTTCGATCTGTTATCGTCGTTCCCAAATATCTGAACTGTGCCACATTGTCAAAACATCTGTTTCCTATCTTTATGTCATGATATTGCCCTGCATTTTGGTGACGAGACAGTAACATATACTTAGTTTTCTCTGTGTTTACTTCTAGACCAACCTCCTTACTTCACGCCAGATGTAGTACCTATGGTCGAAGTTATAACAGCCCATGAAGTTTCAGCGTACAGTATCGTGTGGATACCGGCTTATTTCTTTACCACTTGTTTGTGTCGCCTACTTTCCGTCGATATCAGAAACATTAATTTTAATCAGGTTCCATATTGTGGTTATCGGATACTCGTCCCGGTGTCTTCCCGTCCTTATTAATTCTCCTTCATATGGCATCCCGTAAGAACACAAAGGTTATCGATCGTGGGGTGTATCTTCTCGCCAACATGGGTGAGCCTTACCTCAAACTAATTACCTAACTAATTGGTGGTCTAACTATGTAATTACCTTTCTGGTATTGGTAACCGAAGGTTCAAGGCGGCTTGAGGAATCCACACATTGTGACGTACTATATTGTTTCACCTCAATCAGAATCCAAAAATTCTATTTTAGATTTTCCTGGTATGTCCGACTGCGTTTTGTTTTTAAACCGTCTATGTGCAACGTCGGTTATTAGTCATTCGTCGTCTTTCTTCGTTTTCTAACCAGCCATCTTAGGGTGTACAGTTCACAGATTAACCTGCAAATGAACTACACAAACACTGACACACACATAACTCTCAATATTCTATGCAGTACAGGAAACAGACACCAGATAGCAGCACACAACGCACCACACTTCCTAGGTAACAACATAACCGACGTCACGAAAACATCTACAACGAAAGACTATGATGGCGAACCGCCACACAGATAACTCCCACTCCAGCAAGAACATCCAAGACAGCTACATACAACAAACCAAACTAAAGTGTAAGAAACATCATATACAATAACTGAATATTCATATTAACCTCAGAATAAACGAGTTAATAGTACCTGAAGTTGAATATAAACGGCGTAAAAGCGAAACGCAAAGTCAGCTCCAAGTGACTGCGTTGCAAGAGGCCTTCACACCAAAACGCTATAATCGTTTACTCTTTCCCCCCAGCCCGTGCTGCATGCCATTGCTCCATTCCCCTTCATCTAACAGCCATCCGACACTCAACGAAGGGTATATACACGTACGTATACTTCGAAGTTCCACGTGATGTTGCTTTGAAAAGGACTCGTCTGTCTCATCGACCAGCTCTGCGTAGTTGAGGGGTGCATCTCTAGCAAAGTGCAATGATAGGGCCGCGCCATAGCTCGAGCGGTTAGTCGCTGGCTTCCCACCGCGGCGGCCCGGGTTCGATCCGGGGTCTGGTCAAGTGGGATTTGTGGTGGACAAAGTGGCGCTGGGGCAGGATTTCTCCGAGTACTTCGGTTTCACCTGCCACTCTTCATTCCACCAATTGCTCCACAATCACCCTCACCTATCATCTGGGGCTGATACAATAGGCCACAAGTGGCCGCAGCACAAGGGACTTAATCCCACCCCACTAGCAATTAAAAAAAAAACAAAATAACATCCCACAACTTTATTTGTATTTCTCTCATCATCATACTCACGAACTGCCGTATGGTCAGGAAGGTACAGTCAGTCAGTCTTGGTGTTGAGCCCAATCTGGGGCTTATGACCAGATATTTATTACTGTTTGACAGTTACGGTCTTTTAATTTTAAGGCGCCCTCTCTGACCAGAGGACGGGTCTGTCTTTTGTCAAAGTCGTTGTCTTCAGTAGTATGTCATTTGTCATAATGTGAAGGATATTGATTTTGCATGTTAAAAATGCACTTGTACTTTGCCCCAGTTTTCTTCTTTATAACTCCTTTGCGCGTACTGAGTTGAAAACAATTTCCAATAGTACTTGTATTAGATTCTGAAGGGTTCTGACGATGGTGGATGACACACAGAATTACTGGGTTTTGGGACTTTTTCCATCGTCCGGAATTCTAGGTAATAGAGGACACTCTGGGTAATACAGGACACGACGTTTCGGAAACTGCATCTGTTTCCGTCTTCAGGTGAGAGTATAAGACACCTACTCACTTGGGCCCCTTAGAAAGAGTTAATATCAATTACTCACCTGAAAAAGGAAACAGATTCAGTTTCCGAAACGTCGTGTCCTGTATTACCTAGAGTTTCCTCTATTACCTATAATTCAGAACGAGAGAAAAAGTCCAGAAACACAGTACTTCTGTACTTATATTGTTGCATGAGTATCCGTTTCCTCAGGAACGTGTTTACGGGGCCGTTGTCTAGAAACGAATGTTGTTTCAGAGCCGTTCGCTAGCAACGGCTCTTTCTCTGACTCAACAGTTCTTGCTGTGAGCAAATAAGTCACATTATAATATAGAATATGACATGATCCTTTTTATTAGAATAATGGAGAGATATGGAGGAAGAGAGTCGCTCATATCAAGGCATTGTCCAGTGTTTTCCCATGGTCTAGAATGTCTTGCTAGATAGCGCATCTCCCGACTGTCTCCTGAACCGCAGTCAAGCCTACCTAGTTTTGTTTTCCTTGGCACTACAGCCCCAGTGGGCCTAGGCCTACCTTCATGAACTTCTTCGTTGACTTTGGTTCTTCTAGATCTTACACATTCGGTAGGACTCCTTAGGCGGGTGATCAGCTCGTCGCAAGGCCTCTACCTGTAGACAAACACACACACAAACTAAAGATCCATGCCCTAAGTGGGATTCGAACCAACGATCCCGTCTTCCGAGCGAGCGGAGACAGTGCATGCTTAGACCGCTCGGCTACTGTGACCGGCAGTGTATAAGAATAATATATAAGAATTCAGTTCGTACCTCACAGGAAACAGATCCGAACCCACGATCCCGGCTTCCGAGCGAGCGAAGACAGTACATGCCTTAGACCGCTCGGCTACCGTGACCGGCAGTGTATAAGAATAATATATAAGAATTTAGTTCGTACCTCACAGGAAACAGATCCGAACCCACGATCCCGGCTTCCAAGCGAGCGAAGACAGTGCATGTCTTAGACCGCTCGGCTAGCGTGACCGACAAGCCTACCGAGTATGGAGTAGAATTACTTTGCACTGCGAAGTTATGCCTCTCCGAAACGTCGCAAGAATATCAGGTATAAAATCATCATAAGCTTTTTGTCGCATCATATTTTCCAGAAAGATTCAGAACAAAATTTGACACATGTTCTATTGAAAAGATAGTAATTTTATAAATAACAATTCAGTCATAATAAACTTTACCTTTTCATATATATTTTTAAGGACCTCTAGTTCAGCTAGAAGAATAAATATTATTACAAAATAAACATTTGTAACATTTATGCTGGCCTGCAGGCATGTTATTTTGCGAGAACACGATTTTTAATTTACTGATAGCTTATAGTTGTGTATTTACGTAATTACATTACTTCACGTGTATAGAATTATAACGACTACAGGGATAGCCAATATCTCTCCGGCCTTCATAGCAACTCTCAGCGGTCGCTAGGGTCGCTAGTGTGGCTCACATAACTCTTACAGTTTGTCTTAATACGGTAGCGTATATACCGAAATCTCGTTCTGAGAGTCAGGGTTGAAATAATGGCTCCGTAGAAAATACTTCAGGCAACCGCAGCAGTTTGGTTCTATAAAATTACCCAAAACTACGTTTATGTACGCTATACACTGCTTACTGTAAATTATTCTATTTTAACTCTCTCTCTTGTGTTACGTCTTCAGCTGATTCACGGAGAAAGCACTCCATGTTTGGGATATGAGAAAGAGTATATAAATAGGCCATAAGTGGATATAAAACGTAAACTATGTGATATTCGAACCTGGATAAAGCATTTATCTCTCGACATATCCTCCACCAACACTGATACGCTTGTCCCATCGCTTTACCTGTGCGTTGAAACCCACAGCACAGACGTTTTTTGACTATCGTCTCAGTCACTTCTGCACCTTGTTGGGCATCGTCTGCGAATTTCGAGCGTCCTTGAGAGAATTTCTCAACCCAGTTGTGAACCTCTTTACGCGACAAACACTTCCCACCGCAAACAGGAAGCATTTCCTTATGGATATCATTTTCAGTTATTTTTTATCCCACATGAAAACCACAACGGAACCCTGTTTTTCGTTAGTACACTCATGAAGCACGGTTGCCATTTTGATTATTGAAACCAACCTCTGAACATGCGCATGCGCGTCTGCTACCTAGACTGTCATGAAGCTGGACTGTGCTGCTACCTAGTGATACACATGCATAACATATTACATCCATTTCAGAAGCATTACCTCCACATGTGACCTTTATATTGACCCTTCCTCTCAATTTTAATTAATGAATTTTCACTCATATGACGTACTTTGCTAAGTGAAACTGTTTAAAGGTCGAGAAATTGAGTCACAATGATTACCAGGTAATCCGTTGTAGGCAGGTTTAAAGTCTTGCAGTCCTGCAAATATCTCCCATGTTCATGATTATGCGAAATTATGTTCAGCTTCTTGCGTCATGCTGGAAAAGCTCATATTTATAACTTTATTTCGGTCACGACCGTTTCTCCGTCCTAGAAAACCGAAATTAACGACCGTGGGGATTCGTTGCGCTGACCACGCGCCACCCTCTATCCGCTAAATTTAGCACTAACTTCGCCGAAAAGCGGCGGTCGCTCGATCGGTATAGTTCGCTTGCGGACTAAAACCATGAAGTTTGTTTTTTTTTTCACGACGTCTTCTACAGAGCACAGTCCTTCCTGAGAAGATAATTCTCGCTTGAGTGTTCATTAAAGTCTTCCCATTTTTCTTTTAATATGAAGTTTATTACTCTATGTAACATTGCTGTAAACACTGGTTTCTTTACATTTGTTAGTGTTCATCCAAAGCGCCAAGCAGAAGCATCGCGCTCCTGTTAATTGTCCACCTTTACAAATTGAATATATTTGAAACTATGCCTTTACACTAGGTCTAATTTCTAATAACAGTTTTTAAACTTTTCCATTTAAGTTACAGCCTGTAACAGTTTGGAAACAGTTCCACATTTCTGGGCAGGCAGCAGTAAGCCGCATAACATGCGACCATGTTTCAAAACATAAGCCTAAACATAACCATACTCAGAGCACTCCACCGAAATTATCCGAGAAATCCCGGAACCTAACGAGAGAATCCCTTTCGGCCGCTTCACAGTGTCTTAAGCAGCTTCGGCACTGAATCAGAAATGGTTTACATGAAGGAAGGAATCTATAATTTGGTTTTAGTCTGGAAAGAACCTCTCTTTCTCAAAGTAAAATGCCCAATTCTCTGTGAAATACAGGGCAATGCAAAATTGCCAGATAACTACTTTGAGAAATTGGGAAGAAAGGGAAAGACAAAATGTAATTTAATTGTAATTTTTGTTGCTTGTGGGGTGGGACTAAGTCCCTTGTACTGCGGCCACTTCTGGCCTATTGTACCAGCCCCAGATGATAGGTGAGGGTGATTGTGGAGCGATTAGTGGAATGAAGATTGGCAGGGGAAACCGAAGTACTCAGAGAAAACCCGCCCCAGCGCCACTTTGTCCACCACAAATCCCACTTGACCAGACCCGGGATCAAACCCGGGCCTCCGCGGTGGGAAGCCAACGGCTAACCGCTTGAGCTATGACGCGGTCCTCTTTTAATTGTAATTCATTATGAATCACAATGCAGGCCCGTTAGTATAACCGTATATCCTAGCTCTAAGCAGAATTGGGAAGCACGAGGTAGCGTAGTCGGTTGAGGCACTATGCTGCAAGCTGGAAGGTCGCAGGTTCGAGTCCCGATGAGGTGGAATTCTTCTTCCAATTGACCTCTTCCTTCCAACCGCAGCATGGCCCTTCATTTTACTCAGCCTATAACAGAAATGATTAAAGGGCTGTCGGCGCGTGAAGCTGGCAACCTCACCGCCAACTGTGAGCCGATTGTCTAGAAAATGTGGGACCCTAAACGTCTCACAACCTTATGGGCCTCCACGGCCTGTTACAGGGATGGCTTTACCTTTTCTAAGCAGGATTTGACCCACTGCCACTAATGCCCAGAACACACTCTACGGAAAGGAAGACCTGTTATAATCCGAGCAGATCGAATTATAATTAAGTTCTGTTTGTCTGAACTGTTTCATATGTTCGCAATGAAGCAGAACGGCTCTAGCGATGACGGCTGTCAGGGGACATTGTGGATTAGGGTCTCTTTCTGGACATCAGCGGATTCTTTGTTATTTCCGTCAATCGCTCCATGCAGATACTGAGGTGTAACTCAAGTCAGGCCACGACCACTTCATTATACTTTCTTTCCCATTTATTATTCGTTAAGTCATAGTAACTCTCAATGCTTTACAATATGAGATTTTTTTTCAATTCGCTTAGTGAGGGGTGGAGTCCAACTGGGTCCACTCGGCACGTCGGCCACTGATTGGCCTATTGTACTTACCCCGTGCGATTATGGTGATGGGGAATTTGGTGGAATGAAGATTGGCAGGGGAAACCGAAGTACTAGGAGAAAACCCGCCCCAGTGCCACTTTGTCCACCACAAATCCCACTTGACCATACCCGAGTCTGAACCTGGTCCGCCGCGGTGGGAATTCAGCTACTAACCGCTTGAGCTATGGCGCTGCCTTATAATATGAGATACTGACAGCATCGTTAAACAACCAACCGATAAATAAAACGAAGCAGAATTCATAGCTTTTTCTTGCAGAGATTGGAAGGGAAACTCACAAAGAAAACAGAACCACGGTTCTGCCCACGCCTTCCTTCTTAGAGTGCCCATTTGATCTTTTGGTAGGAAACAGATCACATAAGAAGTGAACAGCATTTGAAACGAATTTTTCGTGTGGGATTTACTGGTAGACCGTCCTTTGCTGTGACAGTTTCCTAGAATTTTCCCATTTCCCGAGGTACTGAATCCATCAACTCTTACCACAGTTCGGTGCTACAAGTTTCGTAGAAGCTAAATATAATTAATGCTTAGTCTGTCACCGTAAGGGAAGGGCAGAGATCGAGAATGCTACAGAACAGGGCGCTGAGAAGGATATTTGGACTTAATTGTGAGATGAAAATGTGTATCGCTTGCTTAAAGAATATTCTATAGCCAGAATTTCGTACCTTACAATTTTCAACAAATATTATCATCTCGCCGGTCTAGAAAACCGAGATTAATGGCAGTGGGGATCCGTTGCTCTGAAGACGCAACACCCTCTATCAGCAAAAGTTGACACTAACTTCACCGACAAGCGGCGGTCGCTCGATCGGAATAGTTCGTTTGCGGACTACAGGACAAGGAGTTTCTCTTATACCAACGAGAGGATACAGTAGACGGGGCATGCATCTATTTTGCTACTAGCTTTTCTAGCAGACAGTGAAAGCAAAGCGTAAATAAATTTACGAAAACCACGAATTGCTACTGATTTTTGTCACGTGTTTCAACAGTGCTGTGCCAATGAACGCGTATACTGAGATGAGAAACAAGAAATATGCGATTATAAATGCCTGATCTTAATTGAGAATACTTCAAGGACGTCAAAGTTACAACTCGAAATATGATAAGTTACAACTCGAAATATGATAAGTACAGCACAACGCCGATTATCCGAATTGCCAATTAATCGAGTCACCGTAACCAGTGAATACGGACTCTTGTCTCTGCTGGCTGAGTGAGCCTGCGCGGTAGCTTTCTCATGATCATTCCAGTCTCTCCCAAACCGTCGTCATTGTCACATGTTACAGCTATGGCGGTATTTCCCGGGATACGGTGTTCATTCTACGGGTCTACGGGTCTGCGGTCTACGATCGCAATAACCATGCGGTCTAACGCATGAAATGTTATCGAGCGCTCGAACGCTGGGATCTTTTGTTTGAATCCCACTCAAGGCATGGATATTTGTCTGCTTTTATTCGTGTTTGTGTTGTCCTGTGTGTAGGCCTTGCGACGGTCTGATCCCCCGTCCGAGGAGTCCTACCGACTCTCTAAGATTAAGAAAATAAATTGAAACAAAATGTTTCATGTATACCCTATGCTCCAAGTGGGAGCAACAGCAAGATAGATAGATGGCTTTGGCAATGCATTTAATACTAATATAAAAATGGACATTAAAACAATGTTACGGCTAATACAAGCAATCACCGATCCCGTAAAAGTATATGACTCATTAGTTAGTTCTTTATAGGAGTGACTAACACCTTCTGAAATATGCTAATTTATTTCTTCATTATGTTTTCGGTTTATTTCAGTATTATAATTATATTTTATGACAATAATTAAGTTGAATTTGACTGTTTTTTCTTAATTGCTGCGCTGTGAAATTTCTTTTTACTTAACTACATCTTAGCTTCACTTAAACAACTGATACTAGAGCGGGCGTAGACTGCCTTCTATGAAAATGTAAGAAGGTTGGTTATGTTGGCGTAATAAACAGACTAAAGTGACTTTTTGTGGGATGTTATGTGATGAAGCCAGAGCCATAAAATTCTGTATATGCAAGTGAGAAGTGAGAAAGGGAGGTAAAAATGGAGAATCAGAAATCGTTATCCTAAATTGCAAGACACGTTATGCCTGTCTGAACGCTTTTAGAGCCAATATCGCATTAGCCTTGTGATACTTTTCCCCATTTTATTTGGAAGCTCATTAATCCTTAATGAAATCTCAGTTGCCGTGTTGTTATTCTTTTTTCGTGTTTTAATAGAAACCCCGATTAGATTAAGGGAGATGAGGTTACTGACCCCTATACTGATTGTACTGGAAGCAAAAGTTACACCATGTCCGAAAATTAATTGTGGGGTTTCGGGAGGTTCTGTCTCCAAAAACGTACATAAAAATGCGTCACGTTGAATATTGTATCTTTATATTCCGCACTCTGCTCCAAGCCGGAAGATCTCAGGTTCGATTCACAATGAGGTCATTGAACGCTTCAATTGATCTAATCCTTCCAGCCGCACTATGACCCTGGGGTCGACTCAGTCTCTAACAGAAATGAGTTCCAGGAATTAATTAAATAATTTTCCTGATTGGTAAAGCGCGGCCGACGCGTAAGGCTGAGAACGTTACCGCCATCTTTGAGCCGATTGTCTACATAGTGTGGGAGCCTCGACAGCTCACAACATTTTGGCCTCCATGACTTGTTACAGGGATAGCTTCACATTTACCTTTATATTCCTCAATTGAAACAATTTCACGAGCGGCTACCAGAAATATAACTTACTGTATTTCTCTGCCGCGCCATAGCTCAAGTGGTTAGTCTCTGGCTTCCCACCTCGGCGGCCCGCGTTCGATTCCTGGGTCTGGTAAAATGGGACTTGTGGTGGACAAAGTGGCGCTGGGGCGGGTTTTCTCCGAGTACTTCAGTTTCCCCTGCCAATCTTCATTCCACCAAATTCTCCATCGTCATAATCACCCGAAACAAACTACAATAGGCCAATCAGTGGCCGCCGTGCCGAAGAGACCCAATTGGACTCCACCCCCCCCCCATACTAAGCGAATTTTACTTTATTCCTCGAGACATTTTATGGTAGTTGTTATCACAAAGTTTTCTGGAAGATTGTTGTAAGGGGAGGTTCAATTCTGTGGCCACATAGGAGCCCTGATTTGATGCAGCTTGGGTTTATTCTCGGGGTTCTATAGAGAATTACTTTTATACTCGTACTGACAAAATTCTGAGACCGGAATAATTTCAAATTAATGATAATAGAATTCAGTGCGCAGGTGACAAGAGCTATGCTAAAGCGGGTTCTGAGATAAGTGGAATATTTCTTGGATATTTGCTAAAATCCCGAAGGTTGTGGGTTCGATTTAATATAATTGGATTTTTCAGTTTATCATTCACAACAAGATTATTTTTTACTGCGAGGAATTGTTAGCCCCATCCTCAACCCCCAAGCTGGAGGACCACCCCTTTCGGCTCTCCGCGACTGCTTATTCAATATACATGTATTTCCAGCTACCCTCTATATCCATCCGCAACTTGAGGACGCGCTGTACCTTAGTGACAAGGGACCCACCTAACATGGATGAAATGCCAACAAGTATGTAATTTACAATATAGTGTGATGCCAGTTCGCGCGTGGGACTGTTTTCGTAATGAATTTTGAATTCCATATGCAATATTGATAAATACCCTCGAGTATTTGTAGTGTGTTTAGTGGACGAATACACTTGAGACTGATAGTTAAATGTCGAAAAACTCCAGGTCACTAGATGAGATGAAATAAGTAAAAAAATAATACCTGATTTTGTAATATGCGTTCTAAGAAGATCTCAACTTTCAGTGTAGTGACTTTTCTACCGCTGTTTCTGTAGAGATCGGTTTTGGGAACAGATGTGCTGTAAATGTTTTGTTTCCTACTTTTGTGCATTACGCATGTGCAACGCCTGGCAGGTTTGGCAGTAATTATTGTACGTAAAAAAAGTAGTAAAATTATTTTCCCTTTTGGTTCACAAAATTACTTCATATCAGAATACCGTTGTTGGGCTGTAAACAGAGAGTGAGGTATCATTTATTTTTTTCTCTCCCAGCGAAAAATATATACCGGAACATGAAAGGGAAACTTTAATCGTAGAGAGAAATGTAGCATTAATTAAATATTGCCATATGCATGTGGTCTAGTGGTAAGAGTTCCCGGCTATGGATCCAGAGGTCCCGGGTTCGATTCCCGGCGCTACCAGATTTCCTGAGAGGTAGTGGGTCTGGAATGGGGTCCACTCAGCCTCGTGAGGGTAATTGAGGAGCTATTTCAAGGAAATAGCGGCTCCGGTCTACGAAACCGAAAGTAACAGCCGTGGAGATTCGTTGAGCTGATCACGTGACACACTCTATCCGCTAAAGTTGGCACTAACTTCGCCGACAAGCAGCGGTCGATCGGTCGGTATAGTTCGCTTGCGGACTAAAACCACGGAGTTTGTTTTTTTTATGAGTGACTGTATACAAAGTTTGGATTAGTGATTTGATTTATTGTACACTTAAACACAGAGACCGCAAACACAAGTAACTGTGGCTCCGTTCCCAATTCAGACTCTGCAATTCGCTACAGTCTTCTCAGTTTGCTGTGTCGTTGCCCGGTAGTGGCTTTAACGGCAGACGTTCTCCTTACTCTTGGTTCCCGAACTGTCCTCGTACCTCAGCTACCATCTTTTCACAGCAAATGTGGGAACCTCGACGTCTCACTAACATATGGGCCTCTACGAACTGTTACGGGGATATCTTCACCTTTCTTTGCATCACTTGTAACGGAAGAGATTCAATTATTCAGCGTATGTACAATAAGTAAATTCAATATCTTGCTGTGAATTTCTGTTAGAATCTCTGAAGCCCTGTTAAATTATTGGTAACATTGAGAATCCTTCATCCAATGCGAACTTTCCCCCTCAAAATAACAGAACATAATCAGTTGAATATTTCATCCTTTTAGAAAGAAGTACTCTACTGAAATTGAAATGCCAAGTGTGATAAATTACTTCACAGCACAATCCAGCGAATCCTTGCAGAAATATTTAATTTCAGTCTTCATTTATTATTGACAGCTTTGCTTATTGCCTCAGCTAAGAAACATCCATCAGTAGATGTATAATTTTCCGCAGAAAACTTCACCTTATGACGTCGATATTTGTGTGTGGTTTCAAACAAGCATTTCTCACAGATCTGATTTACAAGTACCGTTCCAAAATCGTCGATAAAAAAAAAGAGATATTACGTACTGTTTCTAATAAAGATAAGATAAAGATATCCCTGTAACAGGCCATGGACGCTCATAGGGTTGTGGGATGTTGAGGCTCCCAGATGGCGGTGAGGTTGTCAGCCTTATGCGCCGGCCGCCCTTTACCCACGTGAATATTTCTGTTAGTGACTGAGTCGATCCCAGGGCCATAGTATAGCTGGAATGATTTAAATTGAAGTAATGCACCTTATCGGGATTCGATCCCGCGACCTTCCGGCTTGTAGCACAGTGTCTCACCAACTACGCTACTACGCGCCCCACTATTTATAATACCGGTATTTATTGTTCAAGAGACAAAATTGGTAGAGGTTACTTAGTATAATACATTTCCGAAAATTCCACTGTCAACATCAGTGCACTTTGAAACTCGTGTGAGGACATGGCGTGTTGCTTGTCTGTACAGTGTAGAGAGTACAGTGCAGTGAAATAGCTCTATCTCGGTGCAACTCGTGTGAGGACATGGCGTGCTGCTCGTCTTACAGTGTACTATACAGTGAAATAGCTCTATCTCGGTGCAACTCGTGTGAGGACATGGCGTGCTGCTCGTATGACAGTGTACTGTACAGTGAAATAGCTCTATCTCGGTGCAACTTGTGTGAGGACATGGCGTGCTGCTCGTCTGTACAGTGTACTGTGTACTGTACAGTGAAATAGCTCTATCTCGGTTAGCTCTATCTCGGTGCAACTTGTGTGAGGATATGGCGTTCTGCTCGTCTGTACAGTGTACTGTGTACTGTACAGTGAAATAGCTCTATCTCGGTTAGCTCTATCTCGGTGCAACTTGTGTGAGGATATGGCGTTCTGCTCGTCTGTACAGTGTACTGTGTACTGTACAGTGAAATAGCTCTATCTCGGTTAGCTCTATCTCGGTGCAACTTGTGTGAGGATATGGCGTTCTGCTCGTCTGTACAGTGTACTGTGTACTGTACAGTGAAATAGCTCTATCTCGGTTAGCTCTATCTCGGTGCAACTTGTGTGAGGATATGGCGTTCTGCTCGTCTGTACAGTGTACTGTGTACTGTACAGTGAAATAGCTCTATCTCGGTTAGCTCTATCTCGGTGCAACTTGTGTGAGGATATGGCGTTCTGCTCGTCTGTACAGTGTACTGTGTACTGTACAGTGAAATAGCTCTATCTCGGTTAGCTCTATCTCGGTGCAACTTGTGTGAGGATATGGCGTTCTGCTCGTCTGTACAGTGTACTGTGTACTGTACAGTGAAATAGCTCTATCTCGGTTAGCTCTATCTCGGTGCAACTTGTGTGAGGATATGGCGTTCTGCTCGTCTGTACAGTGTACTGTGTACTGTACAGTGAAATAGCTCTGTCTCGGAAACCGTTCGGAATAGGACACATGTACGAGTATATATATATATATATATATTTGCTTAAAGTGACCAACACTGTGACCTCCCAGAATATTATCATTTCTTCCTGGGACACTTTATAAAACCGTAGTTTTGTATGGAAAAATAATTGCATTTTAAATAAGATATTATATTGGAAAGTAGTACAATAATCAGTTTAAGACCTTAGTATATATTAAGTATACGTTAAGTTAAAGCACTTATCAATATTTCTCATGTACGTCGAATTGATTGAAGTTGGTAGAACGTTACCCACAAAAATTTCTTACACAATATAAAACCACATTTAGAACACGATATAAACTCTCACTTATTCCAGTTCGTCAAGTTTAAAAACAAAATTGTTTGATTTATAATATTTCTGGCGCTACTAATTATATTTATTTGGAATACCCTTGTTGTTCTTCAGAGGTGATTGAATTTAGGTAGAGCCCCCGTTTAATTGGGACATGCAGCTTGGACAGACGGAAACAAGTTATTTTTCCTGCAAATATTGTTGATTTCTTTTGCGCTCCCAGCTACTCTCTCCGCACTTTGTTAAGAGATTAGGTTCCCTTAAGAGAGCGAGGAGGCAGAACTTGTGGCTCATTAATTGCATTAGACTCGAACCGCTGGATGCGGACCATCAAATAACATTAAAGTGATGTACGGCTTGAGCAGGCTCGCGCTCGTGAGGTGAGGGTAAATGTGCACATTGAGCCAAACGTTGTCTCAGGGGTGCTAAGTTCGGCTTCGCCCCAACTCAATAATTTCCGCCTTTTTTATTCTTTATAATTTTTTGTGACAATAGTTCTGTATAAAAGTGGAAATACAGGTTCAGAACACAGGAGAATAGTTCAAGGATCTTCGGATCTATTTAGGATATAGTTCTACAGACACACTCCAAAATGATGGAGATACAAAAGAAAGAATTCAGGCCAGCTTATTTCGAAGCAACGGCCTAAATCCTATGTGTTTCCTGAATTTAATGTTCATAATTTTTATTTATAATTTATATTTCCCATGCGCGCTTAAATAACGTTTAATATTCTGGCTCGTAGACCCGTTGCTAAACAGTGACTATAAATAGCGGTCGTTGCTAGGTAAAGCCCGCACCATACACGTACACAAAAATAGAAGAACGGTGTCTTTTGTGGCCTGCCGCGCAACCAATTCTGGACAACAGCTCGGTAAACATGTTCCCGATGCAAGGGACACTAACGAAAAAAAATCAAATAAAAAGAGTTTTCTATGTGGTCCTTGCCGAGAATTTATAACCAGAACTGTTGAAACAATGAGTTCAGCCGTCTAATGAAATTGCAGCACCTAAAAACAAGGTTCTCCGCACCATTGGCACATATCGGTTCGCGATTTACACGTGGCTTTCAAAATTCCGTACATATATGATTATATAACCAAATTATGCAAGCTACAAGCGGAAGTCATACAAAATCATGATAACGAAAATGTTCGTAATATTGGACAAGGCGAAGCCCGACATAGAAAGTATAAGAGGCTTAAACTTGGCGGCGGTCAAACATAGATCGTTTAAGTGACTAGACTGCCGTTGTAGCGGAAGCTACTAGAAATAGGCCATAATCTGATGTACTGAGCCTGGACTGACAGATGCCCTGTATATATTTTATACATTTATTATAATGTTTAACATGTAAAATATAAATATACTTTGCATTATGACAAATGACTTACTACTGCAGAAAATGACTCTGACAAAAGACAGACCCGTCCTCTCGTCAGAGAGGGCGCCCACAATAACAAGACCTAAACTGTCAAACAGTAATAAATATCTGGTCATAAGCCCCAGATTGAGTTCGATACGAAGATTGACTGACTGACCGTCAGTCGCAATGTGACTTTGACTTTGACAGTGAGTTCAGTTGTTCTGTACAGGAGGCTGTGAATGCAGAACCTGAGCTCGTGAAGTTTAAGAATCTCAACTGTTAGAAGCCGTTGCCAGCGAAAAGCTGGCGAAAACACAGCAAGCTGGAAAAGGCTTAGCGGATGATGTGGTGATTTGTGAATTGTGGACATCAGCTGTGGTGCTGTAAATACTTTTATTTCGGAATCGTGAGTGTATAAGTGGTCAATAAATCAATTCGCCAAATCCTAACCTTATCTATAGTCACCCCTAGATCGTGACAATATAATTAGTGATTTGTAAATGAAATGGAATTGTGGAACAAATGCTAACCGGTAGGCATGTGAATAAATAATATACACCTGTTTCGGGGTAACACGCAATAACGTGTAATGGAACCAACCGCAGAAAAAAAGAGCAACTGCGTAAGGCCGAACATTCAGAAAAGACGGCGTGGAATGCTGACACCCGGTGTAGAGCTCATGACAATGAGCGGCCGCATACAGCTGCTCACACTCAAGCACTACTGAAGCATTTAACTGGGAGTTGTTTGACCGCCCTCCTTGAATCCCTAATCTCCGTCCTATCTACTGCCACCTGTTTACTTACCTGAAGAACTGGTTAGAATCACAGAGCTTCAACAATAATGAGTTGATGGAAGGTGTCAAAACTTAGCCGAAATAACAGGCAGCAGACTTCTATGACACCATAATACAAAAGTTTATTCCCGATATAAATGCCTCAGTTCTTGCGGTGCCACGTCAAGAAATATTTTAAGTATGTACGTATTTTTGTATAAAATAATTTTTCCTAGTTGCTTGTTTTATTAACAGCTCACCGGAGGTCACTTTCGTAATAGTCCTTGTATGTTTACCTGCTTCAGAGTTGGGTATTAATTCCCTAATTATTGGTATCATATCATTACGTTTCCGGTATTACTGGAACACAAATATACGGAAGGCCTGTTTGTGTTTCTCTTTACGTTCTATTCTGTACGCAATACAAACTAATGTTGACTTTTATGGCGTTAATTAGTATGTAATCTAGAATAATTAATTACATGCATCGGACTGAATTATTTGTTGGTAATGTGAAACACACTGCGAATATTTCTCCATTTCGTAGAATTGTCACAGCTTATTTACATACATAATTGTCGTTGTATATTCTGTGATCTCTTCTTGTAATGAGAAACATCTGTTTACTGTCACGCATATTTTCACAATTAACTGGATAATGAAATTTTGAAGTATTATTTTTATGTAAGACGTTATGAGCGGTTTAATATTTCAACATGATCGCCTCTGTTGTCTAGTGGTCAGTGTTTATGACTATGGATCAGGAGGTTCTGTGGTCGATTCCCGGCGCTACCAGATTGTATGAGAAGTAGTGGGTCTGGATCGGGGTCCTCTCAGTCTCATGAGGATAACTGAGGAGCTATTTCAAGAAAATAGCTGATCCGATGTAGAAAACCGAAATTAACGGCCGTGGGAATTTGTTGAGCTGACCACATGACACCCTCTATCCGCTAAATTTGGCACTAACTTCGCCGACAAGCGGCGGTTTACATGCGTGAAATGTTCCACCACACCAGGTTTAACTGTAAGTCTCAATGCACCAATTCCTGAGATGTTAAAATAAATTTCACGATGGAGTAGGAGGAAATATTTTTAGTTTCTAGAAGAAATAAACGAAATTAGAATATTCTAAATTCTTGACAGAACAAGTATTTCTTTGTCGTATGATGCAGATTTTATAGGTACATAAAACATAATATTATATTTGAGCATCCTGTTACACTCGCACAATATATGTAAGATAAACGCCGTCTTAAGCGTAACAATTTAATTTAGTTCTTTCTTCTTTCCCCTCACTCCACACTACATGTTTCGGCCCTAAATGGCCATCATCAGGTGTGTATTCTTACGTAGCTGTTACACTGCTTTTTAAAATTTAAAATCACCAGTCTTTGTAATTGTATAAAATGTTTGTTAACCTACACACGTTAATTTTGATTTCTAATTAGCACTTTTTTAAAACTTTAATTCAAGTTAATATATCTATATAATTTCTATAAAATTTCTGTTCTTTTCCTTTTTCAAATTTTAAAATTAAAATTTTCCTCAGGGTGCATGCCCTATGTCTAAGTGCTGCAGTGGCCACTTCTTGTTTATCGTTGTTCAGGTATTGTTCTGTGTAGGCTCTCTCAGTGTGTGTCGCTGCTTATCTGTAATACGTGTATTAATACACTTAAGACGGTGTTTATCTTACATATACATAAAATATATTGGGACACGCGGTAGCGTAGTTGGTTGAGGCACTATGCTATAAGCCGGAAGGTAGCGGGTTTAAGTCCCAATGAGGTTATTGTATTTTTTCAATTGACCTAATTCTACCGGCCGCACTATGGCCCTGGGGTTCACTCAGCCTCTAACAGAAATGAGTACCAGGAATTAATTAAATAATTTTCCTGGGGAGTAAAGCGCGGCCGGCGCGTAAGGCTGACAACCTCACCGCCATCTTTGAGCCGATTGTCCAGATAATGTGGGATCCTCAACGTCTCACAACCCTATGGGCCTCCACGGCCTGTTACAGGGATAGCTTTACTTACTTACTTTTTTACTTTTACATAAAATATACCTTGGCAAATTAAATTGGGAGTAAAGTGGACTTCGCCGGTCACGGTAGCCGAGCGGTCTAAGGCATGTACTGTGTTCGCTCGCTTGGAAACCGGGATCGTGGGTTCGAATCCCACTCAAGGCATGGATGTTTAATTTGTGTGTGTGCGCTTTTCTGTGTTTATGTATAGGTAGAGGCCTTGCGACGAGCTGATCACCCGCCCAAGGAGTCCTACCGAATGTGTAAGATCTAGAAAAACCGAAGTGAACGGAGAAGTTCATGGAGGTAGGCCTAGGCCCACTGGGGCTGTAGTGCCAGGGGGGGGGAAGTGGACTTCATTAATAAAGGAAAGTTCAAATACACGACTACTTTTATTTATTGTAGGAGATTTTAAGACACAGAAACTGATAAATATTTTTTTATTAATCTAAAATTATGTTCAAAAATATCTACGTCTTTCCGAGCGCCTGCTGAAAATTTTCTTTCAGTTTCAAGGTACGTGCACGTATGTTCTTCCACAACGATAGAAATAAATCTTTCATCTTCATATATTTAACAAAAAGAAGCTTAATAGCTGCAAACAGTGTGTCCAGTATTTAAAATTCCCTAATTTTTTTCCCCATACGAAACAACGTCGAGTAGATTCAAGCCACTGATTCCCTCCGTCCTTCGGAATGCAAGAAGCGATTAGAAAGAGAGACCTGGAAAACTGTCGAGAAGTATCGCCCTTCTTCGTAGCAAATCTTGCCCATATATGGAAATTTCGATGGAGGAGAAGTAGGCGATAAACTCAAACTCCGTGGTTTTTAGTCCATAAGCGAACTATACCCACTGAGCGACCGCCGCTTGTCAGCGAAGTTGGTTCCAATTTTAGCAGATAGAGGGTGTCGCGTGGTCAGCGGAACGGATTCCCACAGCCGTTAATCTCGGTTTTCTAGACCGGAACCACTATTTCCTTGAAATAGCTCCTCAGTTATCCTCACGATGTTGAGTGGACCCCGTTCCAGACCCACTACTTCTCCGAAAATCTGGCAGCGCCGTGAAAGGAACCCACACCTCAGGACCTGTAGTCAGGAACTCTGACCACTAGGTCACAGAGGCGGTCGAAGATGAACGTAGGAGGAGAGACATACGAAGCTGATAATGAACTCAGATGCGGTGACCTGAACTTGCTATGCTCTAATTCAGTATTATATTTATTAAGGCAAAAAATTTATTGTATTTATTGTATT
This sequence comes from Cryptotermes secundus, assembly GCF_002891405.2. NCBI lineage: Eukaryota > Metazoa > Arthropoda > Insecta > Blattodea > Kalotermitidae > Cryptotermes > Cryptotermes secundus. Next base: position 48,598 of record NW_019725853.1, read on the forward strand.
GTATAAGACAACCATATTATTAGTTTCTTGTGGTTGTGCAACAGGAAGTCTTACTTTCAGAGAAGGCGTAATTAAGATCTATTCACGGAGATATGAGAAATATTAATTCCTATTTGGAACTCCTAGAAACCGCAGCTTGTAAATTCGTTAATGAAAATTCGGGTCCCATGAAAAGTGCGAAAATTCTTGAGTACCTGAGGGAATATTATGTTTTCAAAAGCGCTCTGCTGCATGACGTTAGGTACAATAATTTAGGTCATGAAATGAAAGAATGAGTGGTACATAATTGATATACAAAGTGATTCTAAATTAGTGCCGGGGATTCCTTTTATTGCCTACGGAAAACCCGACAATAATTTAGAATCACTTACTTACTTACTTGTGGACCTGAGCTCTTTTGAGGAAAAACCAAATCTGCAGCGATTAAAAAATTTTCCAGCATTTTATGGAACCCGAAAGTTCATTACCGTGTTCACTGGCCCCTATCCTGTGCCATATCAATCCAATTTATACCATCCCATCCTATTTCTCTATGATCCATTTTAATATTATCCACCCATCTATTCCTTGGTCTTCCCAGTTGTTAATTTACAATCACTCTGTAGATAAAATTGTCATTAACATACCTATATTTCTGTTCTTATTGTAGGCGTAAATAAATATAAGAATATATTGTAATTTGGTTACTTGATAGGCAGAGGAAGAGGTGGAAGGGTCTTCTGGGTAGCTTTTAGCTAAATTAAAACATGTACATTACGGTTTAGCTTGATTAACGTCCAACTATTTTGCTTGAATATGTGCCTGAAGAGAACCCCTCTTCATTAAAACGGATCTTAATTTGTGAGAATGTGAAGTGGATCTCAACTTTCTGGTTTGCCCCTGTATTCTCGGCGTTGTGCTGTATTTCTACAGGGTTGGCTGAGTGACGAAAATAAAGCCGCCACTGAGCTGTTCACCCACAACTCGATACAATTTTCTCGCTCGAATGAGTTTCAAGGCGTGCAGGATTGAGTTGAAGAGGAAGTTAGCTTCTGCGAAATATGTTTGTAGCAGAATTTAGTTACCGTACCTTTAAAAGGATCCATAATAGTTGCTATTGGAATTCGCCTCAGATTAATGTTTAATTAAAATTTCTAGAGGTATTTGGTTATTAATGCTCTTAGGTAAAAGAAACATTTGTTTTTTACTTCGAAGGTTTGTTTGTCTTTTCCCATTTATTTCCAGCACGTTTCAAGTTTCCTTGTCAGACACAAATAAAAATAAAGGTATTTACTGTGCGCATGCGCCGTAGAAATAATCAGAGATTATTGCTTTCAGTTCTATTCGCTTCTTAATCCACAAACAGTTCATACTTTCTTTCTGTCATCTGTAGTTCATCGGGCTGTAGTTCCGAGAACTGCCTCAAATTTGTCTTCCTGTAGCAAATCTATAAAAATGACAGGAGAAAGCTGCAGTAACAATTATCAAATTGCGTATTTAGACTGATTATCCATAGAGAAATCAAGTAACCGGCACACAGCTACACCTCCATAAACGTAATTACGGGTAAGAGTATTCATAACGTGTTCGGACATCCAAGGGAACACAAAGCACTGGTGCAGAATTCGTGACATGTGTCCTTGAAATTTAAATACCTCAGATTTTTAATGTTAACAAGATCCATGTGTATAATGTAACATGTACTTGTGTTTCAGGTAAGTTGCCCGGAATCATGCATTAGCCGTTGCTGAAACCAGTTGCGTGACCTACTCCTCTCAGATAATGACAGTAAGTAGAGTCCTCTTGTAAAACAGACACGTGACACCTGCCGTTAATTAAGCACAGTCACATTAGTAGTTCAATTACTGTAAAACGATACTCGTCCAGTTTAATTGATGAAGCGAGTGTATGAGAACAACAGACAGATTATCACAAACGAATTTTCAGATAAAAATAAAGTATATTACAAGATTTTGCGATTTGTTACTTCAAATTTGGCTTGCATTAATAATTAGCAAAAGTTTTTTTCCTCAGACTCATTTCAACGTGAGACTTAATGAAGGACCGAGTCTGTGATTTTGTGCTCGGTTAGGGGCACAACACACATCGATAATCGTTCTCACAGTATCCAGAGTTCGAGATCAGAGCCTTCGTAACTATAATGGCTTTCTAGGAAATGTACCTGATTCTAATACTGGAAAATCCGTGTGTGCGTTATTTGAATGTCACAGGTTACATGGAATTTGTTGCCAAGAAGCCTTAAAAATCCTTTCGATATATTTTCAATGTCAGTATCAGAGACTGCTAGACAGGTGATATAGGAATAGAAATTAAAAAAAGGGCTTTCTGTCTTTTTCTGTCTCTTAAAATTTTGATGTAATATTAATTGACATGTTTATAAAGCAGTGTACGTAATTCAGATGATTAACCTCTACATTCGCCTGGTATTTACTCACATATTTCCTACTTATTTATATATTACCGTTTGTCTATATCGCATTTTTACTGTGTGTGAAGTATGTTACTTATTATGCAACGTTTCTGCATTTGTTGCCAGTTTATTGTTGAGTATGGTTATCTTCTTTTATTGCTAGTGGGGTGGGACTAAGTCCCTTGTACTGCGGCCACTTCTGGCCTATTGTACCAGCCCCAGATGATATGTGAGGGTGATTGTGGAGCAATTGGTGGAATGAAGATTGGCAGGTGAAACCGAAGTACTCGGAAAAAACCTCCCCCAACGCCACTTTGTCCACCAGAAATCCCACTTGACAAAACCCGGAATTAAACCCGGGCCTCCGCGGTGGGAAGCCAGCGACTAACCGCTTGAGCTATGGTGCGGCCTCGAGAATGCTTACAGAACTGCTGTCTACATCTACTACTGTAGTGACGTCACACGCTAGTTCTTTTAGTTCCTTGAATGGCAGTCACTTTCTATATACACCAAGAACTTGATCGTTCATGTTTCAACCATTATCTCACCCAGTAATTTGACGCTGTCGGCCTACGCATTCTATATGCCTTGTCCCTTAGGAATACACCGTTGTTATGGCAATTAGCAATAATGGTGATGATAATTGGTGATGAGAAGTTACTGCCAATAATGACTGCACATTGTTGTGAAAATTTGCCAGATTAAAACTAAAGCATATTTAAGGAAATATTTGCCAGTGGCGGCTATCAAACAAGTACAGAACTTGACGGGATCAATGGAAACATATATATTTGTTATAATGACCTGCGATTGCGCAGTACCCTCTCTTCGAGCCACTGGACAGAGCACGTTAGGACGTCAGTAAAGAGTCTTCATATCCAGCCGTCCAGAACCCAAGCAATCGTGTCGATATGTGATTCGTTTTAGTAATTACTCTCCGCTAACCGAGATGATCGCCGGTCACGGTAGCCGAGCGGACTAAGGCATGCACTGTCTTCGCTCGCTCGGAAGCCGAGATCGTGGGTTCGAATCCCACTCAGGGCATGGATGTTTGTGTGCGTTTTTCTGTGTTTGTCTAGAGGTAGAGGCCTTGCGACGAGCTGATCACCCGCCCAAGGAGTCCTACCGAATGTGTAAGATCTAGAAAAACCGAAGTGAACGGAGTTCATGGAGGTAGGCCTAGGCCCACTGGGGCTGTAGTGCCAAGGGGGAAAAAAACCGAGATGATCTTGCATACCAGAACAAGATTTAGCAATGTACTGACGTTTCAGAACATGCTGCTTCCTGAGTTCTATTCCTCCGAAATATTTTAATGCATATACCAGGCTACATTGTTCCAACGCCCAGAAAATCATAATTTAAATGAAGGTTCAGAACAAATATATCGCCGTGGAGTCCGGTGATAGACAAGCCAGAAAACATGACTCTACATAATCACCGGTGTGAAAACCTAAACTTCTACATAGACATGCATAAATCACGGAATTGCGAGAAACCACTTATGAGCTTAGGTAACTTAACCATGTTTCTTCGGTCGCTAAAGACTAATCACAGAATATATCTCATTGCTGCATCGAACACAGAAGTGACCGGTTGCAGAATCACTGGTACGTGTATCTTGCAGGCGAGGCATGCGACATTCTGTAGCGGCCTCAGCAGTGAGCCTTGGCAAATTGAAATTCTGTTGAAACAGTCAAATGCGCAACAGGCGTAGGGTTTTATTGCACAAGCTGAACCGTGCCTTAAGGAATGTGGAGGACACGGCCATTTAAGGTAACGCACAGGTATTTGGCAGGACAACGAGGAATCTGTCACAGTAGCCGGTACCTGGGGCGAGATTCCAACCTCTCTAACTCCAGAATGCAAGTGAGGAGCGTTTAATGATCAGTCGAAAGCTCGCTTAAGGGATTATTATTTTATTGGTATACCCTGACACGCGAAGGAGGAAATAACTACATGCAATTGTGATGAAATATAGGGTCACCTGTAGGGGTGACTAAGACGCGGGTTTGGATTGGTGAATCGGTTTACTGGATCTTCACTAGTCGTAACTACGATTAGTTCTTAAGCTCTCAAAATTACTGTAACTATACAGAACATGTAACGTCACACACTAAGTCTTCTAATTCTTCTTCTGGCCACACTGCTGTTCCCTTGGAACTTCTGAACTCAAGTCCAGTAAATTCCCATTCCCGTATTCTCCCATATCCTCTCGGCACGGACCATCACAGAAAACAGTTCTATTGTTGCGTAGAACAGGCCACTCAGGAAACAAGTCACGTGATAACTATCTCGCCAGTCCATTGATGCGCTGTCTGTGGTCTTAGATATGAAAATTCCCATTACCCTGTTTTAAAAATTTTAATCTACTCACTTCTTCAGGTTCAGAATCCAAGTATAAACCCCATGCAAAAAAGACTATTCATTATTGTCACCCTTTTATCTATCTATCTATCTATCTATCTATCTATCTATCTATCTATCTATCTATCTATCTATCTATCTATCTCTCTACCTATCTATCTATTATCTATCTATCTAGCTATCTATCTACCTATCTACCTATTCTTGTTGTTTCCACTTGGAGCATAGAGCATCCATGAAATGCTTCGTTTCACTTCAGTTTCTTAATATTAGACAGTGGTAGGACCCCTTGAACGGGGGATCAGCCCGACACAAGGCCGCTATCTACACAGGGCATCACACACAGAATAAACGCAGACAGACATCAATGTCTTGAGTGGGATTCGAGCTCATGATCCCACTGTTAGAGCGGACAAAGGCGTTTCATGCTTTAGACCGACGGAACATTCTGATATTTCGTAATGCTTTGAGGTACGTGATCACAGACAGATTATACGCGGTTCGGTGATGTTCGTAAGAATAAGGGGAAAACGTGTGTGTATATTAGAGTTTTCTGCTCTTCCTCATGAGATATTTCGAAATGTTCGCCAGGAAATGCCGAGGATTGTTATAAATATAAATCTATTGTGAAAAGAGTCCGGTTCCAGAAGTCGATGTAGGTAAGTTCCAAACGCAGTTCAACTGTTTGCTGTCTGAGGGAGAGGCATTTGATTGTCGGCCAAGTCCGTGTTTGTGCCTTCATACGTAAATATCGTACACTGCGCCCTTTTTATAGAAAGTGAAGAGACGTGCCGTCACGTTTCCGGGTTTCGGGCTCCGGTTAGACTCTCTGGTGTCCGGAGCTAAAGGCTGGAAGAGGAAATACATAAATATTGGTATTAAACTCTGCAACATGATGGCAACTTCCGCTCTTGCCACATTAAGGTACCCAAATATCTGCGAAGCTCATAGCAAACTTCTGCAAAATACGAGTATAGGAGTAAAGATTGGGGAGCACTTGGTAGTTGGTTGAGACGCTATGCTACAAGCCGGAAGGTCGCGGGATCGAATCCCGATGAGATGAGCACTATGGCCCTGGGGAATACTTAGCCTCTAACAGAAATGAGTACCACGAATATTCCTCGGGGTAAAGGGTGGCCGGCGCGTAGGGGTGACAACTTCACCATCTGTGAGTCGATTGTCTAGGAATATGGTAACCTGGACGTCTAACAACCCTATGGGTTTTCATGGCCTGTTACAAGGATAGCTTCACGTTTTACAGTCCGCCATTTAAGTAGCCAATAAAATTAACTTATTTAATCCGTTCCTCTTATACCTTTCGGTGTCGAGGTTTTTTTTTTCCTTTTGATCATTTCACAGACGGTAGGACTCCTTCGACGGGTGATCAGCTCGTCTCAAGGCCTCTACCTAACACAGGACAACACAAACGCAAAATAAGTACATACACACAACAAACAGCCATTCTTAGTATGGGATTCGAACCCACGATCCCTGCTTCCGAGAGATCGAAGATAGTATATGCCTCATTAGACCGCTCGGCTACCGTGACCGGCGCCCATGAAAAGAAAGGCTAAAGTAATTCGTCTTCATTTACAGAATTTACGTAACATTTCCCTGTATGTAACCGCCTCTGTAGTCTAGTGGTCAGAGTTCTTGGCTACAGATCCAGAGGTCCGGGTTCGAATCCCGGCGCTACCAGATTTTCTGTGAAGTAGTGGGTCTGGAACGGTGTCCACGCAGCCTCGTGAGGATAACTGAGGAGTCACAATGTTAATAGAACATAGAATAATAGAACAGTACACAACACACAGCACACAGGAAACATCTAACCAGAAGCCATACAACCTCAAGCTGACATCTCCCATCTTCGGGATAAATTAACAAGGAGGAGCTTAACATTTTACATCAAATGTTTTAAATTAAAAAAAAAAATAAATATTTTAACATTGGCGTTTTAACTTGAGGGCAGTTTCGGATGGAAGGTGAGAATTGATAGTGCATTCAACTATCCTAGCAAGTGTTGTGCTTTTACACGTCGACATATTGTAGCAGTGTCCACACAACAAACATAACTGTGTACATCTTAAACAACGACAGTGTTTTCTTAATTGTACTAAGTGCCTCTGATGATGGTTGTGTCAAACCGAAACATGTAAGGCGGAAGTGATAAAGAAGTGACCTACAAATTGTTACACTCGACGGACTTTCTATTAACATTGTGATTGATAGTGTAACGGACCAAAAATGAAACAATTCAAAATAACTGAGGAGCTATTTCAAGTCTAGAAAACGGAAATTAACGGCCATGGGAATTCATTGCGCTCACCACGCGACACCCTCTATCCTCTAAATTTAGCACTAACTTCGCCGATAAGCGGCGGTCGCTCGGTCGGTTCGCTTGCGGACTAAAAGCCACGGAGTTCCTTATACGTTACAATCAGTAGAAGCTGAGTTACATTCATTTGGAGAGCACATGTTGGTATTTTTGTGAAGGGAACAGGTCGCCTGGGAGACATGTTTTTTTTTTCACTAAATCTTAATGAAATGTATTCACTATATTCATGTAGTTTAGGATAGTATCCAGTGTCGCGATTAGGGCAGAAAGCCTTTGTTCTAATTCTATAATATGAGAGTGTCGTGAGAAACCGAACGAAAACTGACTTCTGAGGAAGGAATGTGCCTTATGGACTTAGTTTGGCTTTGAAGGAATCTGTTAACACGAACCAGCCGACGTTTTGGCAACGTTTCAAATCACTACCAGCTCGTAGCGATTCAGAATTTTGTTAATTGTCAACATAACTGCTATATATATATATATTTGTGTTGAGAGTTTGGAAATGACTGTTTCGACCCTGCTGTCGACCCAAGCTTGCTTCCCTGATAGGGATACAATTTCAAATAATAATTCCACAATATGTGGTACGGTCAGCAATCTAAACCATTGGTCAAATCAATTTATTTGATTGAAGGTGGGCATTGCGGTGTGCAGCCTTCATGTATCTGCGGATATCTGCGGATATCAAATGAATGTTGAAATGACAAAAGGAAGTAGGTGACATTTGTAATAAAAATATTAAAAGATTTTTATATTAGAGCCAATGAGATTCCTCCAGTTACTGGTGCCTGATAGCTCAGTCGGTATAGCGACTGGCTACGGGCTGGACGACGGAGAAGTCGGAGTTCGAGTCCCGGTAGGGTAGACAATTCTTTCTTCTCCGCGTCGTTCAGACTGGCTCTGGGATCCACCCAGCCTTCTCTCCAAAGGTTACTAGGGGGTGTTCTCCGGGGTGACCACTCACCTCCCACTAGTGCCGAAGTCAAGAAAACAGCTACTCTTCTATACGCCAGGAAGCTCTTGGCTTCTCAACAAGAACCCCGTTCTGTGGAGTTAGTTAGGAAAAGTAGCTAACATACGATCATCATCATCAGTAATCTGTCAAGACGACAGGTCCACAGTCTCTTCCAAAACAGTTCCTCCACTTAATGCGATCTAGAGCTTTCTCCTTCAAATGACAGTATCCTCTTCTGTCCCCAAGGTCATCCAGCATCTTCTTACGCGTCTTCTGGTCACTTCTATGCGCCCCTCTTTCTTTCCTTCAATAACTTCTTTTAGAAGGCAGTTACCGCGTAAGATATGACCAATCCAATTAGCCTTCCGTTTTCTTATTTCGTGTAGGATATTCCTCTGCTCACTGACTCTAAATAACACTTCTTCATTTCTCACACAATCGGTCCAACTGATCTCCATCTTTCTCCAACACCACATTTCAAAACTTTCCAGATGTAACATACGATAGGTAGATAATAATTTATTGAGTAGTTTGAAGACCAGGGAACCACATTTCGATGTGATCGTTAATAAATGTTCTTAGGCCGCGCCATAGCTCAAGCGGTTAGTTGCTGGCTTCCCACCGAGGACGCCTGGGTTCGAGCCTGGGTCTGGTTAAGTGGAATTTATGGTGGACAAAGTGGCTCTGGGGCAGGTTTTCTCCGAGTACTTCGGTTTCCCCTGCAAATCTTTATTCCACCAAATTCTCTATCATCATAATCACCCGGGGCAGCTACAATAGGCCAATCGGTGGCCGACCTGCTGAATGGATCCAGCTGGACTCCACCTCCCACTAAGAGAATTAATAAAAAAATAACGCTGGTCATCTCATCCTTGAGAAGCTGACAGTGTCTGAAACTGATATATAGGTCCGAATTTCAGTAATTACCCTTTCTCAGGGTGATCATGAGAATTTGTAACAAGGCGTTGTCAATGATTCAAGCAGTCATAGAAGTAACATTTTCGGACAATTTCTGCTGTTTCGTGCGAACCCAATTCCTTTAGAATAAGCGAAATTAACGACACGTCAGCATCACAGAATTAGAACTTATTAATGGGAACTCGGTTCCAGAAGTAAAACTGCGAAAACAATACTTTCCATTCTATACAGGGCAATAAATTTTAATAGGAGATCGCTGGGCTACGAAATGACCTAGCGATGTAAACTGAATTACAGTTAGCTTTGATTGGGGGGGGNGACATGATGGGCACAGGATGGACTGATGATGTGGCTATATCCAATTTGAAAATATCAATCCACACAATCAGTTCGCATTACGAGGATAACCACTTCAGTCGAAAATGTCCGTTGCGGATTTTCATCGAAGGATCGATCCTTCCATTGCGGGACCGACGTTTTGACCAACCTGTTTTGAGATGCAGAGTTACAGAAACCACGGGCTTGAAATTTTATCGCCTACTGACCATAATTATATACATGATGACAATAATTACAGCTATTATTATATTTTAAATGGATTAATCAAGTTTAGTTGGTTTCGTGGTCCTTTTATCTGCTCTTTGCAGGAAGCCACTCATGAAAGATAAACTTGTTAAGAGGTCATTAATGAGTTCTTTTGTACATTGTCATAGCGTGTTTACAGAGCTGTAAGCATGCAAGTAAGTTAGACCGCGCATAAAGAGGATGTGGGTTAGATTGTCCTGCTTCAGTATAGGCTCCACTGACGGGCTATTATGAACATAGTATTGTACGTAATATTTCCATAAACGGTGAAGAAATTTTTAACGAGTTTGAATATACTTCTCGAGAGAAACGTTGCCTCATGCATTGGTTAAGTAGTTAGTGTACAGAGTCTAGCGGAACTGATAGAGAAAGACGTCAGACATAAAAGTAGAATGAAAGGGATTATCCAAATCCGTATGATCAGCTACAATCTTCAGTTCCTTTTGGCCCTGGTCTCTAATTTTCAGTTTCATGATCATTTTACAGACGGTAGGACTCCTTGGACGAGTGATCAGCTCGTCGCAAGGCTGCTGCCTCATCGCAGGACAACACAAACAGAGAATAAACACATATACATACCAGACATCAGTGCCGTGTGTAGGTTTCGAACCCACGATCCCGGCTTCCGAGAGAGCGAAACAATAAATACCTTACACCGCTCGGCTATCATGACCGGCATTATTATTATTATTATTATTATTATTTTACTGCAATTGGGTGTCCACCCGGTGGCAGTAGATCTTACACTGATAAATAAAACAAAAGAATAGAACATAAAGGGAACAATGAAAAACAAAGTACGTACAATAAGCAACGTACACACAGTGCAAATTCAAACATATAAACTCACACAAGGGCACGTGGTTGTGTTCGTTGACTGCACTCGAACAAGGACATTTCACATTACTTCAGTTGTTTCCATTCAGACTTCACCTAAGGCCTCTTTGCATGTAACTGCTTCCCTGACCCTCTTAGAATCTTAGACTCTCTTAATCTTAGAGTTTAGGGATTTCGAAGTACGGGTCTCACATTTAACTTTGTGTAATCTAATACGCCGGTCACAGTAGCCGAGCGGTCTAAGGCATGCACTGTCTTCGCTCGCTCGGAAGCCGGGATCGTGGGTTCGGATCTGTTTCCTGTGAGGTACGAACTGAATTCTTATATATTATTCTTATACATTGCCGGTCACGGCAGCCCAGCGGTCTAAGGCATGTACTGTCTTCGCTCGCTCGGAAGCCGGGATCGTGGGTTCGGATCTGTTTCCTGTGAGGTACGAACTGAATTCTTATATATTATTCTTATACATTGCCGGTCACGGCAGCCCAGCGGTCTAAGGCATGTACTGTCTTCGCTCGCTCGGAAGCCGGGATCGTGGGTTCGGATCTGTTTCCTGTGAGGTACGAACTGAATTCTTATATATTATTCTTATACATTGCCGGTCACGGCAGCCCAGCGGTCTAAGGCATGTACTGTCTTCGCTCGCTCGGAAGCCGGGATCGTGGGTTCGGATCTGTTTCCTGTGAGGTACGAACTGAATTCTTATATATTATTCTTATACATTGCCGGTCACGGCAGCCCAGCGGTCTAAGGCATGTACTGTCTTCGCTCGCTCGGAAGCCGGGATCGTGGGTTCGGATCTGTTTCCTGTGAGGTACGAACTGAATTCTTATATATTATTCTTATACACTGCCGGTCACAGTAGCCGAGCGGTCTTCACTCGCTCGGAAGCCGGGATTATGGGTTCGAATCCCACACAAGGCATGGATATTTGGTGTGTTTGTGTTGTCCTGTGTTTAGGTAGAGGCCTTGCGACGAGCTGATCACCCATCCAAGGAGTTCCACCGTCTGTAAGAATGAAAAAGGAACTGAGAAACCAACCCTAAGCTCTAGTGGAAGCGAGAGAAAGGAAAATATTCTAATAGCCCTGGACACAAAATGATACTATACAGGAGTTGAGGGTCTCACAGCCGTAGTGATAAAGAGTTCTATCTTCTGGGACATAACTGCGTGTAGTCCGCCGTTTTCGTGGAACATGTCGTTTCTTTCTTCAGGGTTCGAAGAATAAGTCAAGCGAGATAGCAGTGTGAAAGCCATGCTTGCCACTTAATTTCATGCAGGTTTCTTGCTCGGCTTACACTTCGACCCTGAAGATGGAAGCGAAATGTTCTTCCGGGGATATTATCCCTTGGACGGGGTCTGGACGCGTTGGCAAAAAAAAATTCAGCTTCGGCCGGTAATTGAACCCAGATTCTCCGGCCATTCATATCGTAGACTAATCATAGCCATAGCTCAAGCGGTTAGTCGCTGGCTTCCCACCGCGACTGCCCGGGTTCGAGCCTGTGTCTGGTCAAGTGGGATTTGTGGTGAATAAAGTGACACTGGGGCAGGTTTTCTCCTCCGAGTACTTTGGTTTCCCCTACCAATCTTCATTCCACCAAATTTTTCATCATCGTAATCACCCGGGACAGGTACAATAGGCCAATCATTGGCCGACGTGCCGAGTGGACCCAGCTGGACTCCACCCCCCACCGTGCGAAATAATTAAATATCCTGCACATAATTTGTGTTATGTATTTACGTTTATTTATAGGGTTTATATCGCGGATTTGAGTCTATTAGTTACTGGAGGTGGCGCCTGAGGGTGTCTACACACAGAAGTCCTCTCCTTTACGTTTGCCCCTAATCCCTTAACAAGACAACTCAAGTAATGAAGTGAATGTTGCTGGGAGGGGCAGGAGCTCCCACTGGATTCACATAAAGCTGCGAAGCGCGCGGAATGTTCATGGTTGCAATTTGTTTATATTATCTTCATTCTCTTACAAAAGCAGCGACGCTCGGCTTCTGGAAACCGTTGCCCTACGGCAGAACCCTTTCCTCAACAACAGTTTGTTTTTATGTTGGAGCATGAGACTCTGCAGTGATAACTGCAATCATGTTGGAAGCAACTATCCAAACAAGCGGTTCACTCCGTGAAGAACAGAATTCCTTGGAAAGCTAAAGGTCGCTTATCTAGTCAGGTCTTTTTGGAACCCGGAGATTTATTGCTAAATCCTGTTATGAGACAAATGAATCGTGTTCACGCCCTTACATGTTACTTTTTTTTTCAAATTAAATTTTAATATTATCCAAAAGTCTTTTCGGATTAATAGACAGGTCAGTCTGTAGATAGTACCTTACGCTTCACGGACGCGTCGAACTCTTATTTCCAAATTCATACGAATAATCACCCGAGAATACTGTTACTGTAAAAGCTTAGATTCGTTTTAATTTTATCCCTCCATTATATCTAGATATCCTACCTTACTTTTTTGAGTTCACTTTCCTTAAATTTCTAGTGAGGAACTTGTAAAAGTAACCGGCCGCGAACTTTTTCGCTTAACCTTCAAGTTATTCTTGACTGAATATGTCTTGCAGTAAGTAACTATTAATCTTAACGGAATGTGTCTTGAAGTAAGTAGCTATTATTCTTGACGGAATGTGTTTTGCAGCAAGTAGCTGTTATTCTTTGTGGAATGTGTCTTGCAGTAAGCAACCAGTATTGTACCTCGTTACAAGTCAATGAATGAGTCATTCAGTTTAAACGTAGTATTATTTCGTAATGTCAACTCAGCCCCGTGAAGATAATTGAGAAGCTATTTCAAGGAAGTAGCGGCTCCGGTCTATAAAACAGAGATTAACGGCCGTGGGGATTCGTTGCGCTGACCACACGACACTCTCTATCCGCTAAAGTTTGGACTAACTTCGCCGACAAGCGGCGGTCGCTCGGTCGGTATAATAAATCGCTTGCAGACTGAAACCACGGAGTGTTCTTTGTTATTCCGTGATGTACGGAGAGTGTATGAAGGTACCTAAACTGTGTATTTATGACACTTATTTTGGTGTAAAACATTCCAAAAGACATAAACACAATTATATTACACTGTTAGCAAAAACGAGTAAAAATGATGGTAAAAACAACGTCATGAGTTAATTCTATCCCAGAATTTTAAGATATAGTCGGTTCTCTGAAGATATTCGCAGTCCTCGTTATAGTATTTTCGATTGACTTTTAGCGGATTGTGTAGGTACCGGTGATGATGAGAAACTTTCAGTTTTTTTACTGTCTCCCTTGATATACAATGCAGCTTGCAGAGCCGTTACTATGCAACGACCGTGAGATAGGCAGATATACCAGAGCCATTTCTAGGCAACGACTCGTTAAACACGTTCCCGCAACAATAGACACGAACGCAACACTGGTATAGCAACAGAGGAGCGGTGTTTTCATTGTGGTCCGTGCCGAGGGGTTATAAGCGAGACGAGGTTTAGAGCTTAGTCAGTTGATAGGCGGTGAAGAGAAGACATGGATGATAATGTGAAATGATCGCGAGTTAGCTGCAAGTGAAGACTTTATATGTGATACTTGGAGTGTGTAATTCAGTGAGACTTTAGTTCCTGTGTTAAAATCTGTTGTCAGGAAACGGCTATTGGAGACTGTTATAGGCTAAGGACACTAGTCCTTGTGCAATCACAAGCCGTGAGTATATAAGTGGTCAGTAAATCCAATATCCAATCCAAAACCCCGTCGAGAGTCACACTGCATACGACATGACAGTAATACCTTTCTGTGCTGTGGAATTATGATGATGCTGCCTGAGATTATGGTAAGAGTGCGGGTAGTGCCGGCAGTGAATCTCGCAGCAGTAACCTGCCTGCCATCAGCTGTAATTATTGTTATGACAAATGTTTATTTATTGAGACTACATTAAATCTCTTGTGTTTTATTTATATTCTTGAGAATCCGTTCTTCTTTTAGTTCCCAGACACTTTTTGTCTTCTACGTTTATTAGTTATAAAAAGAAAACGAAATGAAAGTTGCACTTGGAGACTTTCCCTTGCAAGCGTGACGCTGTGTTCTTCGGGATTATAGAATATTTGACGTTCTTAACTGTTTTGTACGCTTTCATGCTTTATATCCATCCTCTATATTGTTTTTGTTAATTACATTTGTTATAAAAAATGTATGAAGTTTCCCAGGACACATTATGTAGAGTACGGTACAGAGATTTAAAACAATCCTAAAAAAAAAGTACACGGTTTTTATTCTCTCCGCAAATTAAATGACAGTGAGAATTGTGGCACGTGAAACAGTACATTCTGACAATTTAGAAACACGGAAATGTGACATTGCCTTTAAAATCTCTTCGCGGACAAATAGATTACAAATCCCTTAAACATTCGAAGAGCGATGTTTGCCTAACAAAATATAATAATTTTGCTTCTATTCCCAACAGAATTTCACACATGATTTACAAAGGTACATAGGCGGGCCGCGCGATAGCTCAAATGGTTAGTCGCTGGCTTCCCAACGCGACGGCCCGGGTTCGATCCCGTGTCTGGTCAAGTGGGATTTGTGGTGGACAAAGTGGCACTGGGGCTGGCTTCCTCCTAGTACTTCGGTTTCCCCTGCCATTCTTCATTCCACCAATTGCTCCACAATCACTCTCATCTATCATCTGGGGCTGGTACAATAGGCCAGTACAAGGAACTTAGTCCCACCCCACTAGCATTAAAAAAAAGATACATGGGCACAGTTTTAAGTTTATCAGGACCTTTTATTGTGTGCCCCAAACGAAAGGCGTAAATACAATCAGTACTCAGAACTCGTCGCTAAAGAATTTAAAATACAGTAGTTTCATAGACACCGCTCACTCACTCATGGAGCTGAGCCCTTCTTGAGAAGCCGCCATTTGTGCAGCCACTCAAGAATTTCCCAGCATTTTATGGAACCCGAAGGTTCATTACCGTGTTCACAAGAGCCCTCCAGCAATCCCTATCCTGAGCCCGATCAATCTAATCCATCCCATCATATCTTTCTGAGATTCATTTTAATATTATCCACTCACCTACATCTTGGTCTTCCCAGTAGCCTCCTTCCTTCCGGCTTTCTCACCAATATCCTATATGAATTTCTCTTCTCCCCCATTCGTGTTACATGACCAGCCCACCTCATCCTCCTTGACTTGATCATTCTAATTATACTTGGAGAAGAGTACAAGTTATGAAGCTCCTTATTATTCATAGTCACCGCAGCACTTTTAAAGTTCTGAAAGTTAAATTAAGAAAAACGTATATATTTTTACCTTCAGGGGATATTTAGATGACGGACAGCTGACTGAATGATATGATTGATGGATTCATT
The DNA here is from genome assembly GCF_002891405.2 of Cryptotermes secundus. Taxonomy (NCBI): domain Eukaryota; kingdom Metazoa; phylum Arthropoda; class Insecta; order Blattodea; family Kalotermitidae; genus Cryptotermes; species Cryptotermes secundus. Next base: position 64,346 of record NW_019725853.1, read on the forward strand.
CATTCATGGATTACATGAAACGCCTGTGTCATTTTCTGAGATCCTTCTTAGTGGTGACAAGAACTGAAGTAGACCGTAAAGTGTACATATTACATTCAGTTACTCCGTGATAAAATAGAAAACAACGTTCGACATCACGATACCACTGTGCGCATGCCCAGTTTCGACGGGAGAGTTTATGCTGAATGAGAGACGGCTGGATCATTGTCTTCTGTATCTGTTTAATTGTAACTCAAGTCCATTTCGTGAGTTTGACTCAGGTTATGATTTAATATGTTTACGAAGTTTTATTGGTTGTGGAGATTGTTTAGTTTTGGATAAGTTGGTGCAGGTTTCTGGACGCTAATATGTGATGATAACACTTACCTACTTACCTACCTACCTACTACTCGGCGCTACAGCCCTGGGTGAACCTTGGCCTCCTCTACGACCAGTCTCCACAACCAATGCGTGCTGCCATAGGAATGGACCCGAGGCTGGTTGTTAGGTTTCTGAACAAAATTCATTTTACAGGATGAGATTATTAGCCACACGCCCAACCCCCAACCTGGAGGACCAGAGTATATCTCTTAGACTGGACTTTACCCTTTGACTTTTCCGGCATTGATAACCTTATCTGTAGTTAAACTACAGCCGGCATAGCTCTCCAGGTCACAGAGTCACTCAAGCCCCACCACCACGACAAGGTGGAGACACCTTTGAGTGGTGGTGGGAAATATTTGAAGGAAATATTCTGCATTTTAGCATGTGGAAATGGGGAGAAATATAGCAATATTTTTCTGTCCGGTAGCCATACATATCCTGGGATCCGAAACGGGTCTCTTCTACATGACTATGTGTCTCATTGTCAGTGTTCTGCACGGGTCAGTCCCTAGACACTTAAAAAAACTCCGTGGCCTCTAATCCGCAAGAGAACTATACTGACCGAGCGACCGCCGCTTGTCGGTGAGGTTAATGCCAAATTTAGCGGATAGAGGGTGTCACTTGGTCAGTGCAACGAATCCCCACGGCCATTAATCTCGGTTTTCAAGACCGGAGCCGCTATTTCTTTGAAATATCTCCTTAATTATGCTCACGAGGCTGAGTGGACCCCTTTCCAGACCCACTACTTCTCAGAAAATCTGGTAGCTCCGGGAATCGAACACGGACCTCTGAATCTGTGGCCAGGAACTGACCGCTAGACCACAGAGGCGATCCTATTTCTGGACACAGAAATAATAATTCGATACTGTATTCAGAAATAATTTCGCAGCATGACAAATGAGAGGCTAGTATAGAAGTACATCCGGTAACAAATTCGTAGGAAAGTAAGAATATTTCTGTGCTTTATTATTACGATAGAGGAAGAATTTTAAAACAATATCTTAATACGTATAGGCAGGTAAAAAAAAAATTTTAAAACATGCGAACTTGAAATATTGATAAATAAAAATGAATATACAAAAATATTTTGTGCAGATTAAAGTCGGTGAATTATTCATGCTATTAGGTCCAGAATGTTTTGTCCGACTTTGTCCTATATAAAAAGTGAAGATTAAAACCATATAAAATGGACTGGTACAGTCTGTTTGTACAGATGCAAAATGTGCTCTCTCAACTACGGTAATAATATTAATTGAAACTTTCTGAGGTGCTGAAGAGAATATTTTCTTCACTTGACAGAGGAAATGAAAGGGGTCTCTAAGTGCAGGTAGTGTTACAGACGGAGGACCTGAAGGAAAGAAATAACTTAAACTTAATAATAAGTATGACAATAATAATAATAATAGTAATTCAATTCTTTATTATTTATGTGCCTAGTCAACAGCCGCAAGGCCAATTACAGACAGAGCACAGTGTAGATACAAGTAATTACATTATTGACAAACACAATATAACGTCAAAGAAAAATTACAGTCAAGCACAACAATAATAATATTAAAATGGATCTTAGAGAGATGGGATGAGATGGTATTGATTAGATTGATCTAGCTCATGATAGGGACCAGTGGAGGGCTCTTTTGAACACGGTAATGAACCTTCGGGTTCCATAAAATGCTGGGAAATTCTTGATTAGCTGCAGAATTGGCGGCTCCTCCAGAAGGTCTCAGTTCCATGAGTAAGTAAGTAAGTAAGTAAGTAACAACAACAATAACAGGTGTTTCGTTGGGCTAGAAATGTGTAGTTTCTGCGTTTGTACTGCTCTGATTTTATTGTTGAGTGAATGAGCGACAGTTTGTTTGTTGTAACATCCATATGAATGTCTTCTTTTCATTCGCTAACAGATCACGTGGTTTCTGGGAAATGCTGCTGGGAGCACCGGCCCCAATTTGCACCCTGTAGTTCCATTGCATATGCTTCACTGCAGGACATATTTCCCCATAAATCTGTGACGTCATACTGTGTCAGTCACAGAGCTTCTTTTGACGGGTGCTTAATTTCAGCTTTCACTTGCATAGCATATGCGGAATTTTTTTCCGAATTCATTTTCTAACCTGTATATTTTTTATTTGCATATAATATAATATATACTGTTATACGGTATAATACGATATGTTACGATGCGGTGTACAGTTTTATGGGTGATGAATAGGAAGAGATTTGGAAGGAATAATTCTTAGCCTAATTGCGGCTTGTCATTTCACGGAGGGATTGAGTAAAACCACGAAGAACCTTAATTATGACAGAAGGTGTCCAGGTTAATATTTTAGACTAGAACGTTGTCGGTATACCAGACCGCTCGCTATCATGATTTCAGTATGTTATATATCATATTGTAAAATATTAAAATATAAAATATTGAAGTAAGTAAAGGTATCCCTGTAACAGGCCGTGGAGGCCCATAGAGTTGTGAGACGTTGAGGTTCCCACATTATCTAGACAGTCGACTCACAGTTGGCGGTAAGGTTGTCAGCCTTAAGCGCCGGCCGTCCTTTACCCTCAGGAAGATTCCTGGTACTCATTTCTGTTAGAGGCTGAGTCGGCCCCAAGGCCATAGTACGGCTGGAAGAATTAGGTCAATTGAAAAAATCCACCTCATCGGGATTTGATCCCACGACATTCCTGCCTGTAACATAGTGTCTGAACCAACTACGCTACCGCGTCCCCCCATATGTGATAAAATGTTAAATTATATTTTACGAAAATGCACTACCATATGAAATAATATATGGACATTAATAAAATAAACTTCACCCGAAAATATTGCGTCCGTATACAAGTATGCAGACTATTCTGACATCTTTTCAAATTTATTTTATGCTACAACAAGATGCATGTTTCTTTTAACGTTTATTTCATCAGATTTATGTACTCAGTTTACGGTCTTCGTGGCACTGTATGACAGCCCTCTTATTTCACTCAATATTCCTGTAGGAAAGTTTTGGCGCTGTGATATTGATTTAAAGGCTGTATGATAGCGCAGTTTTCCGTTTTAACTTTTGTTTCGTTTAGAATGCCTTCTTATCTGATAGCACATTTATTTCTTGGTTTAGATTTTTTTATTGCTAGTGGGGTGGGATTAAGTCCCTCGTACTGCGGCAACTTCTGGCCTATTGTACGAGCCCAAGATGATAGGTGAGGGTGATTGTGAAGCAATTGGTGGAATGAAGGTTGGCAGGGGAAACCGAAGTACTCGGAGAAAACCTGCCCCAGCGCCACTTTGTCCACCACAAATCCCGCTTGACCAGACCCAGGATCGAACCCGGGCTGCCGCGGTGGGAAGCCAGCGACTAACCGCTTGAGCTATGGCGCGGCCCTAGGTTTAGGTTAGATAGATTAGATAGATTGTACGGACGGACGGACAGCTAGATAGAGTTTAAGCTGCGTAGGCTCACACGCGGTTTGCGGCCATGTTCTGAACAGAGCAGAGCATGCAGGTATGACATTTTCTGTGTGTGTGTGCGTGTCCACTATAACTATTTGGGCTCTAACAATGCAGCCCACTATCTCTAATAAATTATTCCATAATATAGTAAACAGCGGGATGGCTGTCCCATACAGCAGTTAGCAGAGCGGCAACACTTCTGACACATGTGCAGATGCTACACAGTTCGAATCCCTGTTGGGGGAATTATATTCTGACTGATGTTCTGTGGCGAGGTTCTCCACTGGTCACTAACCTGAGCCAGATCAATCCAGTTCATACCATCCTTTCCTATCTCTCGAAGACCCATTTTAATATTGTCCACCCACCTACGCCTTGGTTTTCCCAGTTGTCTCTTTCCTTCCGGATTTCCCACCAGTATCCTATATGCATTCTTCTTCTAACCGTTCGTGCTACATGCCCTGCCCACCTCATCATCCTTGACTTGATCATTCTAATTATACTTGGAGAAGGTTAGAAATTATGAAGATGTATATTACTGTGACACTAGACGGTATTCTCAAATCATTTTATAATTATTAACTACTGTGAAATGCTACATTTGGAGCATAGCTCTGTATGGGGCTGAAACATGGACACTTAGGGCAGTAGATCAGAAACATCTGGAAAGTTTCGAAATGTGGTGTTGGAGAAGAATGGAGAAGATCAGTTGGACCGATTATGTGAGAAATGAAGAAGTGTTAATTAGAGTCAGTGAGCAGAGGAATATCCTACATGAAATAAGAAAACGGAAGGCTAATTGGATTGGTCATGTTTTACGCAGAAACTGCCTTCTAAAAGAAGTTATCGAAGGAAAGATAGATGGGCGGATAGAAGTGACAAGAAGACGAGGAAGAAGACGTAAGAAGATGCTGGATGACCTTGGNTGAATAGAGTTAAAATTAGAGTTTGTTACCCTCTAAAGTGTTATGATTACAGATGGATTTAAAAGTATGTAATGAATTTGGGTAATTTTTGTATGAAATTGTCACGAATAATATTCAACCGAATGGTTTATGTTTATGTGTAAAAATTGTACATAGAATTTTCAATGTGACTATGTCCACTGCAATTTTGTTTTTATTTAAGAATAACAACAAAAATTATATCCAAGCTTATCAAACATTTTGTCTCATGGGCGAAGTTATCTATGGTAGACACACTGGTCTCAGTGAAACACGAATATTGTCTGAGTTTCCAGCGGTTACTATGCAACACAGCGTAACCAGATGTAGGTTAAACATTTCCATAGTGGCGTGTGGGCTGATGTTCGTGTCACGAGGCGATAAGAGCTGCAAAATGGCCATTCGCGTTTACGTCTGCAAAGCTGGCGACTAGTTCCGGTCTGTGACGTTGCTTCCTGTCATTACTGAGAGCGCGCGCATCGCAGGCGTCAGTGGACGAGATAACACCCGTCTTTATCTAGTCAGTCCGTTTCCCTGCGAAGTCGACAGTGGACTTGAAGAAAATCTGTTTGCAAATGCTGCATGCCTAGACTCCTTGCTGACTTCTATTGGGCTTCATCCAGCAAATAGGATATTTCGCATTTGAAAATAAACTACACAGGCCAACGCGGATTTTCCAGTTATATATGCTGTGGTAGACTGTAGCGCAATGTAGTACCATTATACCAGTGAACTCATTATCGCACAGTGAAATGTGTGTGAGGTTTGATGGTTCTTGTGTTGAGACAGCAACAATTTTAAAAGTAACTTTATGATTCTAGGTTGTTACCAGTATTTCAACCCCTCATGCGGTAGCGTAGTTGGTTGAGGGTCTATGCTACAAGCCGGAAGATCCCGATGAGGTCATTGGATTTTTTTCAAATTATCTAATCCTTCCGGCCGCATTATGGCCCTGGGGTTGACTCAGCCTCTAACAGAAATGAGTACCAGGAATTATATAAATAATTTTCCTGGCGGTAAAGCGCGGCCGGCGCGTAAGGCTGAGAACCTTACCGCCAACTTTGAGCCGATTGTCTAGATAATGTGGGACCCTCAACGCCTCACAACCCAATGGGCCTTCATGGTCTGGTACAGGAATAGCTTTGCTTTTACTTTTTTATAAATAGTGGAGCAGACATTTCTTTTGGGATCTCGTCTTCTATGGACACTTGCTTAATGTCATTAAGTGAATAATATTTTTAGCAGTTTTGTTATGAAGCATTATGATGCACGTTTATGTAATGGTAATATGCATTCCTTCAGGTGCCCGATTAAAATCTATTTTGTCCGCAATTTAGCTCTGAATTTCGTGGATTTTCTCAGTCTGTCCATACAGATAGTAAAGGTACATAGAACTGAAATAGAAAAACAATATTTAAAAGAAATCATGTACACCATTGATTATGATCTTCATGTATCGATCGATGTAATACAGATATTGCAGTTTAAGTCACCATTATCATCATCGGCAAAACAGCCCTTTTTGAACCACAGCCTTCTTTGAAGTTTCCGCCAGGTTTGTCTTCAGTTACACCGTCCGGGTTTCACTCCATTGGATTTCGAAACAGTATTTTTTTACAGAGCGAGGTTGTCAGCCCTGCTTGCAGCCCGCAACCTGGAGGACCAGGTCCCTGTATTTATGTCCATCAGTGACAGACCCAGGCATGGCTTCTCTTTTCGTCTCCTCGTAGCTCTCAGAGCTACGATGGAGGTGTTTAACCCGCCTTCACACGGGGCCCAGTTTAAATACTTACTTACTTATGGATCTGAGCCCTTCTTGAGGAGAAGCAAAATTTGAAGCTACACAAGAATTTCCCAGCATTTTATGGACCCCGAAGGTTCATTACCGAGTTCACAAGAGCCCTCCACTGGTTCCTATCCTGAACCAGATCAATCTAATCCATCCCATCCTATCTTTCTAAGATCCATTTTAATATTGTCTACCCACCTACGTGGGTGCTCTCTTTCTTTCTGGCTTTCCAACCAATATCCTACATGCATTCCTCTTCGTGCTACATGCCCTGCCCATCTCATGCTCCTTGACATGATCATTCCAATTACACTTGGAGAAGAGTACAAGTTTAGAAGCTACTCATTATGCAGTTTTCTGCAACCTCTTGTCACTTCATCTCTCTTCGGTCCAAATATTCTCCTCAGCACCCTGTTCTCAAACAGCAGTTTAAATACTGCTGTCAAATAAGCTAAACCATCATTCACCCTTAAACAGTATTAACAGTATTAAGGGAACTGAGCTGGAAGAATGTGGATCCATCTAAGAGATGTGAACAAACATGGCGATGAAATGTCTGCAAATTTCTAATGTTGGAGAAGTAACGAATTTCTGTATTGATCCTGATGCAATCTCCAACAGCATCACATTAATTGATCTGTCATTACGTACCAAAATCCAGCAACCTCGTGTGTGAATTAATTTCATATCTACCATGTGCACTCGAGAACGGGTGCTGTATAGCTTAGCTGATATACCTACCGTGTTACTGGCTGGACGAAAGGAGAATCTGGGTTTGATTCCCGAAAGGGATTTTCTCTCCTACATCGCGTCCAGGCCATTTCCGGTTCCCCGCCCAATAATCTTTCCCTACATTTCATGTATTTATAATTCACTAGACAAATGGAATTCCACAAAACATAGTTCACAGTGAACTTAACGAGCGTGAAATTCGCTGTCTCTTATTTTCGCTCTAATTCCATTCCGAATTTTTCAAAACTGATTACTGCAGCCCATAGTCAAGCTCCTGGGCTCAAAGGTATTGATGCAGTAAAGCAATATGCTTGGTCTGGTCTCCCATTTATTGTCCTCGTTAACACCCAATCAGTATCAGCCCCAAGAAACAACAAATTTTATCCTCTGTTTATGTTTATGTTTCGTAAAAGTCACGTATCATATATATTTTTAGTTTTGCTAAGATGTTTAATATGTTACTTTTCTTTCCTGTCACCATTTCAGTTATACAGGGTGACCGGGTGAAAGGTATCCAGAACAAAAAAAAAATGTATATCTCGGAAAGTGTCATACACGTATCCGGTTTCTGTCATCAAAAGGAAAACTGAATTTTTTTATACCCAATTTACGTTCATGCGCCGCTACATTCTTGCCACCTTGTTAGGAATCACCTGTACAGAGAGATGCCTGGGATATGAATTGGCAGAGGTGGACCAATTGCTTGGCTTCCTAGGTCGCCAGATTTAACCCCAGTGGATTTTTTCTTGTGGGCTTATGTGAAGAACATTGTCTACCGGGTTAAGTTAAACGAGCTTCAACACCTGAAAGCCCGCATAAGGGACGCTGTGGCTATGGTAACACCAAACATGCTTCAAGCCTGGATATTTGTCGTGCCACTAAGGGAGCCCACATTTAAATGTATCGAGAAAGTTATATACGCAGAAAAAACTTTTATTGTTTCCCTTTGTAATGGTGTGACCCATTAATGCGTATAATAAATTATTTCTGAGATTTAATGATTTTATTTTGGATACCTTTCATCCGGACACCCTGTATTGGCAAGAGAAAGTGGATAATTTCATAATATTCTGTATTTTTAGTTTCGCAAAAATGTTTCTTTAATATGTTACTTTCCTTACCGTCAGTATTTCAGTTATATTTTAGCTCTGTTTTGCCATCAGTGACCTAAAAGAAATTGATTTGGTGTTCCAGTACTCGTCTTCCTAAAGTTCTGCTTACGGTGAATTTCGTTTATAGGAAGATTTTGCGGAAAACGCAACTAACAAATTATACATTAATTTTATGCTGCATGACAATTTTGCAGTGTTCGCAATAATATGAAGAGCATATTTTTACTTCCACAACAGTTTTTTAGGTGGCGCACGCAGAGGAAGTGTCTGCTTAAATTGGTATTGGAAAAGCGACAGTTTGTGTTACTTTAGATCAGTATTCAGTTCTTTGTGTTACTTCAGCACGGGAGGACACATATTAAGTGGGCTAACGTGCAGGAATTATAATAGAAACTGCAGTAATTTCTCACTCAACGCACCCCCTCTTTCTGACAGAGGCGTGAAGATGTAGGCCCTAAAAAAATGAGCTTAGAATTTACGAAACTACTTTAGAAAAATAGCAGCCGGGGGCAGCTCAGTCGGTATAGCGACTGGCTATAGGCTGGACGACCGAATGGTCGGAGTTCGAGTCACGGTAGGGTCAAGAATTTTCTCTTCTCCAAGTTGTCCAGACCGGCACCAAACCTCCTATCCAATGGGTACCGGAGGGTAAAGCAGCCGAAGCGTGAATCTGACCACTCATCTCCAACTAATGTCGAGTTAAAGAAAACGTGGATCTCTTCATCTACTCCTCCATACGCCTTCATGACATAGTGCTTAATTAGTTAGGTACAGAGACAGCTTTACCTTTACATTTACTGAAGGAAAATTTTGGGATAAACCCTTTCACAGTAAGTTAATGTAGACTAAGCATGTTAAGTATTTAAAAAGGAATTTATTCAGGAGTATTTAACAGAGATCTGGTTTTACGTTTTCCCTTTTGGATTTGTTTGCCTTCTCAGGAAGCTTCTGTTTGTGGGCGCAAAAATGCATTAAATATAGATAAATATTTTACAGGAATATAGAGCATGAAGAGATATATATAGTTGAAATGGAAGCTGGGCGGCTTCTAAACCAGTGTTTACGTCACGTACTTGAACATGATTAACACAAAAGCTTGAAGACCCTGTCTCCTTGTTTACAAAGTTCGTCATTCCATACTGCAAGAAAATGAAATAGATCAGTGGTTATAAACCTCGACCCCCTCTGTGGTCTAGTGGTCAGAGTTCCTGGCTACAGATCTAGAGATCCGGGTTCGATTCCCGGCTCTACCAGATTTTCTGAGAAGTAATGGGTCTGGAACGGGGTCAACTCAGCCTTGTGATGATAATTGATGAGCTATTTCAGGGAAATAGCGGCTCCGGTCTAGAAAACCGAGATTAACAACCGTGCGGATTCGTTGCGCTGACCACGTGATACGCCCTATCTGCTAAAGTTGGCACTAACTTCGCCGACAAGCCTCGGTCGCTCGGTCGGTATAATTCGCTTGCGGACTACAGGCCACAGACTTTAGTTATAATCAGATTAGTTAAGGAATAATTTTGTGTCAGAAAACAGGTGTTATCACGAATTTACCCTGCAGTACTGCAACAGAGAGATAGGAACAAGTAACAAAATAATATAAGAAAGCAGGCACTGTAGAAATAGACCGGAAACGAAGAGTAGAAATAGACCGGAAACGAAGAGAGGCGGTATTAATAAACTTCACAATCCCTGCTGCAGGAAACATAGAAGATAAGTAGGAAGGGAGAAAGGGAGAAATGGTGAAATGAAATGAAATGAAGCCAAATTTTTCTTATAATGCTACCGGAAGAAATACGCGTAATAGCACTAAAATAGAACTTTGCTAGGTTTGAGGTTCTCAGAACTGGAGCTATGAATTGCTTGCTGTCTTCTGGGTTACAGCATCCTATAATTAGGCTACATCGTGTCTTATCCTAGAAGTCACTAATTAGTATTTTCAGGTCAGTATGATTTCAAAAGGCGTTTTTATTTTGTATTGGTAGAATGACGAGAGACCTCTTAGAAAATTAAGGCCTTCAGATACTGTTATAAGCGACCAGCCACACAGCTCGAGTCCTTAAATTTTCAGTGAATAACAATAAACTCTGTATACATTAATAAAATATATTTTTTCAGCAAAGTGCATAGGTGAAGTAATAATAATTAATAACAGCCATAACCACATATTGCCGGTCACAGTAGCCGAGCGGTCTAAGGCATGCACTGTCTTCGCTCGCTCGAAACCGGGACCGTGGGTTCGGATCTGTTTCCTGTGAGGTACGAACTGAATTCTTATATATTATTCTTATACACTGCCGGTCACGGTAGTCGAGCGGTCTGAGGCATGTACTGTCTTCGCTCGCTCGGAAGACGGGATCGTGGGTTCGAATTCACTCAGGGCCAGGATGTTTGTGTGCGTTTTTCTGTGCTTGTCTACAGGTAGAGACCTTGCGACGAGCTGATCACTCGCCCAAGGAGTCCTACCGTATGTGTAAGATCGAGAAAAACCGAAGTGAACGGAGTTCATGGAGGTAGGCCTAAGCCCACTGGAGCTGTAGTGCCAAGGAAGAAAAATAACCACATGTTAGCGTAGTTGGTTGAGGCACAGTGCTACAAGCCGGAAGTTCGCGGATTCGATTACCGATTAGGTCATTAAATTTTTCAGTTGACCTGATCCTTCCAGCCTCACTATTGTCGTGAGGTTGACTCAGCCTCTAACAGAAATGAGTACTAAGAATCTTCCTGGGGGTAAATGGCAGCCGGCGCTTGAGGCTGACAACCTTACCGCGATCTGTGAACCGATTGTCTAAAGAAAATGTAGGAGCCTCGACGTCTACAACCCTTTGGACCTCATGGCCTGTTACAGGGGTAGCTTTACCTTTTTTTTTACCTTTTATATTGCAAGCATAATATAACTCTTTATTGTAACTTGGTTATTTAATGACGTTGTAAGTATTATAACATGTAGACCAGTTGCTTTTCAACGACCGCGATATAAGCAAATATACAAGAGCCGTTACTTAGTAACGCCCTCGCAAACAAAAATGTTCCCACGGAAATGATTGAACTACAACAATGAGGAACGGTGTTTTATATGCGGTCCGTGCCGAGATGCCATAAGCCGGGCAAGATGGAAGCTGCAGTTAGTCAGTCAATGAAAAGAATACTAGAAGGTTGGAGCGATACGGCCGCCAGCCGGTTAGGACCTTAGTAGAGGGCACTGTTAGAACCCGTTACCAGGAAACGACTAATGAAGACATAGACCTCTTTATGTATGCTGCAGTTACAGTTATCTTTAGGGTGTGTAAACCAGCGACGCCGTTATAATTACTTGTAGTTACGAGTTTTGTGTATAAGTGTTCAGTAAATAGCGTTATCCAATCTTAACCCCGTCTGTAGTCACGCACAAAACGCGACAATATATAAATGACTATAATTTCACCTGCGATTTACCCTGCAGAGGGGTAAGCACATTTCCTCAACGCCTGTCATCTGTTATGAAGACTATATATTATGGAATTACGAATTTGTATTCAAAGAGAGAGAATTCTGTTTTGAACTGATTGAAACGTCTAGCAATCGTGTCTTTGATGCATTCTCATATTTCAATTATAAGTATCAAGAATAGCTAACTTGAAGTGATGCCTAAAGTCTCTGGGCCAGACGATGTTTGTATTGCGCATGTCCGTGCGCGGAACAAGAAACAAGAATAATTAATACGGAAACACAGTTTCGTCTGTTATTCCTGTACCATTCTGCTTTATATATTTGAACGTGTTACTAGTGACCTCAACAGAAGCCATTGTTTCTCTATTTCAACGCACGGAGCTGGAAGTCCATTGTATAATAACCGAGAGACAGGATAGTCATAACACAGAATGTACCGAGAGAGGTAAATAAAATATAACTTACGATCGTTGCGTAGTTTGTCAGACTTAACCTAGTCTTTTCATGTAAAAGAGAATTGTTTACGTTCAAACATGGAATATTGCGTTGGGGTTTGAGTAACATGGTGTGCAGTTTCATAAAATTATGATGAGAGCCTACGTCATGTTTAATGTTCAGATCCTCTCGACTGTACAGAGCTTCATGTTTGGATACCTTCTTCATGTTCATAATTTATGAAAGGAGTTCCGGACAGAACTCATAAAGCTTACTTTCGTATTAGGGATTACCAGTACTAAAATCTACCCCTGTAACAGGTCGTGGATTCCCACAGGGCTGTGAGACGTCGAGGCTCCCACATTTTCTAGACAATAGGCTCACAGATGGCGGTGAGGTCAGCTTTACGTGCTGGCCGCCCTTAACCCCCCCAGGAAGATTCCTGGTAGATAGTATATGCTGAGTCCACCGCATGGTCATAGTCCTGCTGGAAGGATTAGGTCAATTGAAAACTCCAGTGACCTCATCGGGAATCGAACTAGGGCAAGAATGTTGTTACTTGAAATTATCAACATGTTACAGCTTTATTGTGGTGTTTTGCACTACCATTATTATTATTATTGTCACGTGTTGGGTAATTCGTTGACGTAAGGTAACGCGTCACATTGCACCCTTCTAAAGGTTGTTCGTCCCCGAAGAGCCTAACGGTACTTCCTTGGTTTCGTTTCCTAAGGTGTTCATCTTCCGCGTGTTACCTCCGCCTTTCCTTCGGTGTTTTGCCTTCCTTCCATCCGCCCCCTTTCTTCCAGAGTGCTCGCCCCGAGCACTTCTATGGTCCAGGATTTGTTGGTCCCATTGTCTCACATTTATCCCTCACTTTCATGCTTTCCTCATTCATTCTTACTAGGGAGGCCGGTGCTTCTACTACCGGTGCCTCCCATGCGGGCCGTTTCTCTTTTTTTCGTTTTGGAGAGGTCGACCCTTCCGCAGTGTCCAGTTTTGATGTCCGTATTTGTTACGATTCCGCGCAGGACGTCTGCTGGTGCCCTTGCACATGCCTCGAATTGCCTTCTTAATCTCCTTATTGTCTTCCTGCGTTCAAGTATTTCTTATGTCCTTTTCGACATATACTTATGTGGACTTGTGCGTGACTCCAACTGATCTCCCTGAGGGTTGAGTCTCTTGCGCTGTGTCACACTTGCGCAGCGGGTCATTTTGTCGGCAATGACCAGTCGCTTCCTCCGGGGTCCACCAGCTCCCCGAGTAAGGTTCTCCATCACGATGTCTCTCTTGCGTCGTGCCACTGTTGCGCGAAAGGACATCATCTTGTCGGTTTGTGTTTCTTGTGCCACTTTCGCACGGCGTGTTGTCCTTCTGTGAGCGACGCCCAATTTACAATCTTCCCATGTCCAGTGAGGTCGGCTGTTCTTCTTCGAGACGTGCCTCCATCTCATGGCAGGCCATCGTCTCTTTTCTTGTTTTCGTCGCTTCTTCTTCAAGTTCTCCGACCGGTATCACTATGAGGGCCTCTTCTTGTTGTGCCGCTTCAGGTTTCCTGTCCAGTGAGGTCGCCTTTCTCTCTTCTTGACGTGCCTCCATCTCTTGGCAGGCCAACGTCTCTTTGTGGTTGTCGTTCATCCTTTTATCTCTCATGGCGGCTCTCTCTTCTCGACACTCTTTCATATTGGCCTGTCTGTAGGAAATTCCTTGTGGCCGGTCTCCTCCTTGGCCTGGATGCTTCTCGCTTCCTCTCGCATAGCCAGCAGGAGTTCCATCGTTTGTTGCGACTCCATTTCTCGTGTTATTGGTGGTTTTCGTGTTTCAAGTTCGATGTTATGTGTCACGTGCCTAATCTTTTAAATTCGATCCGATTAATCCGAACTGATCCCACTTCTGACACCAGTTGTAACGTGTTGAGTATGTCACGCGACAAATGACTTCACGTGGGTCTCAGATTTAGTGAATCTTTATTGGACACTCACACTTACACACCTTACAATTATTATCACTTGCAGTATCACGTGACTTCTGGCCCAGTACTCCAATGCGACGTCTCAACTGTCCTTGGCCGTGGTTGGATCTCAACTGTCTCTGCCGGCGGCTATCCCAAGACTGTCTCGTCCTCTCAGTACTCCAATGCTCTGTACGTGCCGTAAGCTCTGCTTATATAGGGGCTATGCGGACTGGATACCGGACACCATTTCTCTGGGTTCCGTTACCGCTGTTCAGAGAGTCCGTTGTTACGGGAACGTTCCTTATAGATTACACCGGTAACGTGTTTCGTCTCATCCGTTGCTACTCAACGACAGTTCGTTGCTACGATTTGTCACTGCGGGAACGCCACAGGTAATGCGTCACAATATTATTATTATTATTATTATTATTAAAGGTTGTATGTAACGTAATTCAGTCATCTACACTGTGCTGAGTCTGTAATTGGCCTTGCGGCTGTTGACTCGGCACATTAATAATAAAGAATTGGATTGAATTGAATTGAATTATAGTCTTTGACTTTATGTTGTTTTTCTCCAGTATGTAACTACTTTTATCTACACTGTGCTGTGTCTGTAATTGGCCTCGCGGCTGTTGGCTCAGCACATAAATAATAAATAATTGAATTGAATTGAATTGAATTATTATTATTATTATTATACCTCGGCTAACTTTAATTTTCTTATGTAATTGGTTTTAATTTATTGACTTGTTATTAATTTTATCACTCCCAGTTGTCTTATCTTAGTACTTAGTTACTAACAGAATTAGCAACATTTGTAATATTTCATAAATGTATGTATATATTTCAGTCTTCTTTAGATTTATGTTCACAGATTTATTTGTCATATTTGTATTTTGTTTTAATTATTTTCTGTACCTTATATACTCGTGCTAACTTTGTAATTGGCCACTGTGCTGTTAAGTTATTGCACGTAAATAAACATTATTATTATTATTATTATTATTAGTAGTAGTAGTAGTAGTAGTAGTAGTAGTAGTAACGGCAGCAATTTTTATTCTTCAACAACATGGTACGTAAGACAGATGATATGTACGTCAAATTTACCGTTAGTAAGCTTAGCGATGCAGAACGTCAGTATTTTTTATTATTTCTGGCTCATGAGGTACGTTTCATATGCAGCATTTGATATTGTTTATGGTCTGTTTCCCCCAAAATATTTATATTTCTAGCTCCAATGCTAATTAGTTGTCACTGTCAAATTTAAATTTCTCACGTAAGCATGCCACGTTTTTGTGCCATGTTCTACATACAACTCCGTTTCAGGACCTGTATGTAGTAGCCAGTACCTCACAATTCGAACTTCTGTCATGTTGCTCTTAGTCTGTTGATTGAAAGAGATTAGGAAGTATCCTAACTATTTTTTTTTTTTCCCANCCTAACTATTTGTGATGGCTTTTAGTAACGTATGGGGCACGCTTTAGAGTAGTTGGCTAAGGCATTATGCTACAATCCGGAAGGTCGCCCAGCGGTTTAAGGCATGTACTGTCTTCGCTCGCTTGGAAATCGGGATCGTGGGTTCGATTCTCACTCAGGGCATGGATGTTTGTGTGTGTGTACGTCTTTCTGTGTTTGTGTACAGGTAGAGGCCTTGCGACGAGCTGATCACCCGCCCAAGGAGTCCTACCGAATGTGTAAGATCTAGAGAAACCGAAGTGAATGGAGAAGTTCATGGAGGTAGGCCTAGGTCCACTGGGGCTGTAGTGCCAAGGGGGGGAAAAAAGGGTGGCTGGCGCGTAAAATATAAAACTTCACCGTCACCTGTGAACCGATTGTCTAGAAAATGTGGGAGGAGCAACGTCTTACACCCTTTGGGGCTTCAGGCTCTGTTACAGGGATAGTTTTACTTAACTTAGTAGCATAACGTTCATATAAGTTATCATTAAAATCGACCAGTTGATTAAACGTTGAGTAGAAGAAACATTCTCACAGAGACAGGATAGTGACTCATTAGCTTAGTTTGTGCCCTTATAAAGGAAGTTTGTTTGCAACAGCGGTTTCGCAGGTTAAGATGTACAGCATGTGAGGATGGTGTTAAGAGTGGCCGGTGAAAGGAAGTGGTTGTAGTTGGTTTGGCCGGAGGACTTGTTGAGCAAACGCTGAGTTAGGGTAACCTGTCTCCAGACCAAGAATCGAACTTGATACATTCCGTGTACAAAGCAGGAATTCTAAGTACACAGCCGCGATGGTCACTTTGACGCCGTCGAATAGACGCAGGTTTGTGCTGCTGGTAGCCCGTCATATATGCGATGCAAGGCGGTAGGGATTCTGCCTTCGCTGCACACTCATCGCCCAATACGAGGTATTATAATTGAGTCATCGGGTGACATACAATTTGTAACGTGTCACTCTTGTGTGAAAAATGACCTGTCTTATGTAATTCAAGGTTAGTTTTTCCTTCCGCACATGCATAGATGTTTTGTGGGGCGTGTGAAGGGAGGCCGGATTTATCTTGAAGGACTGAAGGAACACACATGTAAGTTTATTTTCTTGCGGAAATCGAAACGGGGATCACGAGTGTACAAACCGGAAGTTCCAACCACCAATCACGGCATTCTTTTGCGTTGTAAATATAATGCGTTTCTTTCGTGATTGGTAGGAACACGTTGTCGAGGAATGTTTACAAGAATAATACAAGGCATCTTCAAATATTACACAAAATGGCGCTGAATACTCTCAGAGTTCGCGTTATATTTACGGAGTTTGTCACCATTCTTTGAATACGTGTATATACCTAATCAAGGGCTAAACATCAAATAATATAGTGCAGTGAAAAACTAAACAAACAAAAACGAACTCCATTCTTTTAGTCCGCAAGTGAACTATACCGACAGAGCGACCGCCGCTTGTCGGTGAAGTTAGTGCCTACTCTATCCGGTAGAGGGTGTCGCGTGGCCAGCGCAACGAATGCCCACGGCCGATAATCTCGGGTTTTCTAGACCGGAGCCGCTATTTCCTTCAAATAGCTCCTCAGTTATCCTCACGAGGCTG
Organism: Cryptotermes secundus; assembly: GCF_002891405.2. Classification (NCBI taxonomy): domain Eukaryota; kingdom Metazoa; phylum Arthropoda; class Insecta; order Blattodea; family Kalotermitidae; genus Cryptotermes; species Cryptotermes secundus. Next base: position 81,597 of record NW_019725853.1, read on the forward strand.
AGTGGACCCCGTTCGAGACCCACTACTTGTCAGAAAATATGGTAGCACCAGGAATCGAACCCGGGATCTCTGGACCTGTAGTCAGGAACTCTGACCACTAGACCTCAGAGGCGGTTACTAATCGCTCATTATGAAGAAAAACCTTAATTCTGCATCCTGAATGCAAAGTTCCAACTGTGTGCTTCAGGAAAACATGCGAGTTTCCAGTGTGCTGAATATTTGTGTCAAAATGAGCCTAAGTATGACTAATATGTTCTGTTTGTGACAGTCCTGGTCGTCAACACAATATTTCAAAATAAAAACAAATTTAGCTGTTTACATTTGTTTCATAATGTTGTATTTTAGCGTCCTGTTGCACTGATTTTCTTCCATGATATGTATACAGTGGCCGTCTTGTAGTGCACTCAATTTCACCTGTTATTTCACATCATGTTTCGGCAACATTGTGCCATCATCAGGTGCCCTAATTACGCTAATCTATTTCATTGCTTGCCTTTATAAAATTATTTAAAAAGTATTTAATAAGTGCGTGTGTGTAAATTTATTATAGTTGACGAATACGCACTTTTTAAATACTTTTTAAATAATTCTATAAAGGCAAGCAATGAAATAGATTAGCGTAATTAGGGCACCTGATGATGGCACTATGTTGCCGAAACATGTCGTGAAGTAACAGGTGAAATTGAGTGCACTAGAAGACGGAAACTGTATATATATCATGCATTTGTTTCATTTAGTAACTGTTATATGTTTCGGTCCATCTCATGCAGTTTTCTTTAAGTCCTAATATGGATCCATATTAATCATTATAATCATAATAATGTATGTAATTATCACTAAAATTGTAAAAAGATTTTTAAAAATTCTCTCTTCGTTACAACGTAAAATTCTGTTATTTGTCTTGTATTTGTAGGAGGCGTTTATTTTCCGCTGCTGTTTTTGTATGATTTTTGGTATTTATATAAGATTTTAAGTTTTCACGGCGGTGACTATGAAGAATGCCGTCTTCTGGGATGTGGCGCCGTATAGATATATTGTTAACTAACGTTTCGGAGTGCCAGTCAAGACACCCAGACACTTCCCCTCTCCACTCTCCATCGATTTCTCTTGTGGCCCCTCTTTTGGTATTATGCGCGTATAATATTATTATTAGTTTTTAATTGTTTCTACGCGTTTCTTCTTGCCTTCTTCAGTGTTACTTTCTCCTTCTGCACAATGATGAGTTTCATAACTTGTACTCTTCTCCAAGTATAATTAGAATGATCAAGTCAAGGAGGATGAGATGGGCAGGGCATGTAGCATGAATTAGAGGGAATAGGAATGCATGTAGAATATTGGTGGGAAAGCCAGAAGGAAAGACACCACTGGGAAGACCATGGAGTAGGTAGGTGGACAATATTAAAATGGATCTTAGAGAAATGGAATGGTATTGATTGGATTGAGGTGGCTCATGATGGGGACCAGTGGAGGGCTCTTGTGAACACTGTAATGAACCTTCGGATTCCATAAAGTGCTGGTAAATACTTGAGTAACTGCACAGTTGGTGGCATCTCAAGAAGGGCTCAGCTCCATGAGTGAGTCAATAAGTAGATTGTATAATTCTGTAATATAAATGATGACACACAACAGGATACAAACAGTACAGACAAGCAATAAACCTTCATGACGCAGACAATAAACACTGCTTTGCATTCTACTCTCAAAGGCTGTAAAGTAGCAACTGCGAACAGGTACCGCCACAAAACACTGAAATATTATGCATTACGTTCTATTTTTCGCCCGCCCGTAGCGATATAATTTTAGGTGTTATGCAGACGGTCGCTGTGCTAGGGACAAAGAAGAACCACGCTGAAAATAGACGCGAAAGCTGCTGTTGGACGAATGATGAAGGTGGGGTGAGCAGTGTACAAAGCCTCCAAGGTATATATGAGATTCCATCGCCAGAACTTCTAAAGGAAGGGCATAGATATTGCGCGTATCTGATGAAGTACCGTGCCAATTTCATTGGGGGATTGGGGACTGCCTTCCAATGTGACCACGGAAATTGAGACTGGAACTTTTAGTGACGTAACTGAGATCCAATCGATTGGTTTTGGATTGAATACAATCGACCTGACAATGTGTTTTTTACAGGAAGAAATAGTCGAGAAGAATATTTTTAGTAGTGTGCGGTATGTTAAAGAAATTGCTGCTGTGAAGCGGATGTTGCTGGTCTTGTTTTAGGATTTCAACATTGAGCCATGGAAATATTGGAAAGATATTCCAGTTCAGTGTTTGAAACGTATTTAAATTTATTTTCGTTTGAGTCATGATTTAGAATATAAAAGCAAACAAACTCTCTGGCATTTATACCGAACTATACCGACCGAGCGACCGCCACTTGTCGGCGAAGTTAGCGCCAACTTTAAACGATAGAGGGTGTCGCGTGGTCAGCGCAACGACCACTTTTGGCACCAATTTTCATGTGTATGGAATGACGCTTAATTGAGTTTTGGATTAGATATTTGATTTGTTGGCCACTTATACACACGACTCGAAACTACAAGTAATTACAGCACTATTGTTGCTTTCCACAATTTGCATGTCTTTCCAGCCCGCAGTGTCTTCTCTAGGAGTTGCCGAGTAACGGCTTTCAACAGTGGCTAGTCCTCTTCTTCCGGGCTCAAATCCTCTCTGATGGGCGGCTCTCTTCCAGCTGCGTCTGTTACAACTGACTCCCACACTAGCTGCCAGTTCATACCAATCTCCTTTAACAGGCTGACTTTCAACTGACAACTAATTATCACTGACTCTTTTCTTCAGAGACTCCCGTACAGAACCGACTTGGTTGTCCCAGTTGTCTTTCTTACAACTCCTCGCTACGGCCCACGCAGACAAAACCGTCCATTTTCGTAAGCATATCCGTTGCCTTAGGAACGCGTCTACAGAGCCGTTCCTTAGCAGCAGCCATCTATTCTTGCTTATTAAGAATCTTCTTCCAATCAACGGATGTCGTTGTCTATTTTGCACCGTTGACTAGAAATGAATGTTTTTCTCAGAGCCCCTCGCCAGCAACCTCTGTCTCTCCGGGTCCACAGTTCGTGCTTTGAGGCAATATGCCAATATATACATATATTTATATACGATTTGGAGGAAACTGTTGCTTCAGGTCTATCCTGAAAAAGGAAGCAGGATATTGCTCTGTAAAGTTGGTAACAAGCCAGTAGACAAACATCTCAGAGGAATTTATGGTTTTTGTATTTAAAGTCTGATTGTGTTTACAATTTTCTACCTCAGAATGGAGTTTCATGTGAAGTAGCCAACCCTGTAAGGCAATACCGGCGCGAGTGCGGGACTGGTCACAAGCCCGCCATTTTGTCTGACATGATAACAAACAGAAACATATTCCTCTTGTGCTTCGTTTGTGTTATTACTGCGCAAGGTGGAAGAGCAGAGAAGAGAAGATTGTGTAGCGAAACAAGCTCGGTTTTGTTTTTAATCTAAATGGCTGCTGTAATGAAAGGCTGGGNGGGGGGGAGGAAGTTATATGGAACGCAGTCTGTTTGTTTCGGTAGCAAACTTTTCCTGTATAAAATGGAAACTAAATTAATAATTTAAGGCCGCGCCATAGCTCAAGCTGTTAGTCGCTGGTTTCCTACCGCGGTGGTCCGGGTTCGATCCCGGGTCTAGTCAAGTGGTATTTGTGGTGGACAAAGTGGCGCTGGGGCACGTTTTCTCCGAGTTTTTCGGTTTCTCGTGCCAATCTTCATTCCACCAATTGCTCCACAATCACCCTCACCTATCATCAAGGGAGGGTACAATAGGCCAGAAATGGCCGCAGTACAAGGGACTTAGTCCCACCCCACTAGCAAAAAAAATAAAAAATCACTGGATATAACTCCGTGGCTTGTAGTTCGCAAGCGAGCTATACCGACCGAGCGACCGCCGCTTGTCTGCGAAATTATGCCAAATTTAGCGGACAGATGGTGTCGCGTGGTCAGCGCAACGGATCCCTACTGCTCTTAATCTCGGTTTTCTAGGCCGGAGCCGCTATTTCTTTGAAATAACTCCTCATTTATCCTCATCAGGCTAAGTGGACCCCGCTCCAGACCCACTACTTCTCAGAAAATGTGATAGCGCCGGGAATCGAACCCGAGATCTCTGGATCTGTAGCCAGGAACTCTGACAACTAGACCACATAGGCTTTCTCACGGAATATATTTCTATCACAATGTTCCTTCATGCTAGATACTCTGTGTATTGCTGCCATAGTTGTACCGTCTCCTTAGCACTTAATTGCAACGCAGTCATTACCGTGTCATATGAGTTTGGGTTCTGGTAACTTAAGTGTGGCCTATATGCCGGTCACGGTAGCCGAGCGGTCTCAGGCATGCACTGTCTTCGCTCGCTTGGAAGCCGGGATCGTGGGTTCGGATCTGTTTCCTGTGAGGTACGAACTGAACTCTTATATATTATTCTTATACACTGCCGGTCCCGGTAGCCGAGCAGTCTAAGGCATATACTGTCTTCGCTCGCTCGGAAGCCGGGATCGTGGGTTCGGATCTGTTTCCTGTGAGGTACGAACTGAACTCTTATATATTATTCTTATACACTGCCGGTCCCGGTAGCCGAGCAGTCTAAGGCATATACTGTCTTCGCTCGCTCGGAAGCCGGGATCGTGGGTTCGGATCTGTTTCCTGTGAGGTACGAACTGAACTCTTATATATTATTCTTATACACTGCCGGTCCCGGTAGCCGAGCAGTCTAAGGCATATACTGTCTTCGCTCGCTCGGAAGCCGGGATCGTGGGTTCGGATCTGTTTCCTGTGAGGTACGAACTGAACTCTTATATATTATTCTTATACACTGCCGGTCCCGGTAGCCGAGCAGTCTAAGGCATATACTGTCTTCGCTCGCTCGGAAGCCGGGATCGTGGGTTCGGATCTGTTTCCTGTGAGGTACGAACTGAACTCTTATATATTATTCTTATACACTGCCGGTCCCGGTAGCCGAGCAGTCTAAGGCATATACTGTCTTCGCTCGCTCGGAAGCCGGGATCGTGGGTTCGTATTCGACTGAAGGCATGGATGTCTGTGTGCGTTTATTCTCTGTTTATGTTGTTCTGTGTATAGGTAGCGGCCTTGTGACGGGCTTATCCCCCGTTCAAGGAGTCCTAGGGACCGAGTATAGATTCGGAAACTGAAAAAAAAAAACAGCCAAGGTCCACAGGGCTATAGAATTATAGATGGGTATATTGGGACGATGTTCTATCTTTCACCGCTTGTTTGTTAGTTTAAATCTCTTATACTTTTACGTTCTTTTGTCCTCTGCTCTGTTCTTTCTCTCTACGCTGTCCTCATAATCAGCTCCTGTCATTGCTTATTCTTTTCACCCATTTATTCTAACCTTAATATAACCACTTTGAAAGGCCTGTCTCACTTTATTTTGTGTGTTCACGAAAGACAGAAGGTAGAACACTTGAACAGACCTTCGTGTGAAGTTATTGATCTGTTATTTTAGGAAAGTCTGGTTCCCGAACTGGAAGACGCGTATTGATTTTATGTTTCTGTAACGCCCTATACTTTGAAATCATGTAACCTGAGCGAGAAGACAGAATTGGAAGAAATTTAATTCTACAGTGGCCTGTATCGATTATCAGACACTAAGTAATTATTTTAGACAAGATTGACGCATTAGCCTTAATTGGAAGGTTATTTAAGCTCTGTAGAAAATAGATCATTTGATATGAAGTGTCTTGAATATACGGATACATTGATTAATATTCGTTAAAAATTGTGATCCATTAATTACTTTATTCGCCCTGATTATATCACTGCCTTAAAATATCGGATTTGACACTGAATAATGGTTTTAAGTTCTTCCTTAATTTAATGCTTAAATGCGTCATCTGCCTTCATTACAACGTATTACATCGCCACGTTTCCTGTCAGGGTGACGTTTAGGTTACTGGACAGTAATCTCTTCGTGTGACAGGAGTGTACAGGGCAGGGGAGTGCATCAGGCCTGCAAAATGAAGAATGTGTCGGGTCCCTTGGATTCACAGTGCTGTAGTTCGTCCATCTTAACAGGCTTAAATATTAAACACATTAAAAAAAAGGTTAAACTATTCCTGTAAGGCCATGGAGTCCTATATAATTGTGAGACGTCGAGCCTCCCACATTTTGTAGACAATCGGCTCATGTAAGTAGATAGCGGTGAGGTTATCAGCCTTACGCGCCGGCCGCCCTTTACCCCCAGAAAGATTCCTGGTACTCATTTCTGTGAGAGGCTGAGCTGACTCCTGGGCTATAGTCCGGCTACGGGGATTAGATTAATTGAAATCTTCAATGACCTCACCGGGATTTGAACCCGCCACCTTTCGGTTTATAGCATAGTGCCTCAACCAACTACGCTACCGCGTGCCGCCAAGTATTAAAACGTTTATTGTTACTTTCTGAAGGTGTCAGTCCTCGTCTCTCACAATAAGGACGAAACATAAGATTGAGGGCGTTTGAGAAGAAGGTGATGAGGAAAATATTTAGACCCAAGCGACAAGTGATAACGAAAGTCTGGGGGAAAACTGCATAATGAGGAATTTCATAATTTCCCCACTTAATTATTAGTAGGGCATAATTTTTATTTAATTATTAGGCAAATGGAAAGGAGGAATGTGGTGGACGTGACGTGTACCGCGCATGCGGAAGAAGACGAATACGTAGACCAGTTTACTACAGAACGTGAAGGAAGAAAACCAAATGAGAGCATTAGGCTTGGATGAGAAGATAATATTAAAATGGATGTAGAAATAATAGAATATGAGAGTGTTGAGAGGATTAGTCTGATTCAAGACAGGATAAATGGCGGGCTTTTGTAACGACGGTAATGAACTTTTCTGTTTTCGTAAACGGTGGCATAATTTTTATTTATATGAGTGACTTGCGTTTCTCGAGAAAGGTTAGGCTCCCAAGTAGCCGGTTGGATTCATCTCTAGGCCAGGAATTCATCAAACAGTATGTAGGTTTTTATTCTTTCACGCTTTATTCTTCAACTTTTAATTTCTTATTTCGCTTGCACCGGAATTGGTTTGCATTCGCTTCGCCTTCTCCGTATACGTCACGCCATACAGAAGGATAGGCAACACTGATGCAGGCTCATTTCAACATTAAATAGTCCCTAATCATGAAATGTTTTTTTTTAATATTATTGCGTATTATATATTGTGTATTGTGTTCCGGTTTAGAAAACCGAGATTAACGGCCGTGGGGATCCATTGCGCTGGCCACGTGACACTCTCTATCCGCTAAAGTTGGCACCAACTTCGCCGACAAGCGGGTGTCGCTCGGTCGGCATAGTTCGCTTGCAGGCTAAAATCATAGAGTTTGTTTTGTGTATTATGTATTTTGTGTTTGTTTTCTATCCTAGTAATTGAACGCAGATTCTTTTCAATGTGATTCAGGAGCTAATTGGATTTTATTTATTCATATCGGTAACGAAATTTTGTCCTACAATTTGCCATTTCAAAATCCAGGATATCAGTAACCTTTCTCAAGGACGCGGAACGTTTCATTAATAGGAGTTTCAGAATTAGAAACACACATATATATATAACCTTCTTCTAGAGAGATATTCATAACTTGTACTCTTCTCCAAGTATAATTAGAATGATAAAGTCAATGAGAATGAGGTGGGCAGGCCATGTAGCACGAATGGAGAAGAGGAATGTATGCACGATATTCTTGCGAAAACCAGAAGGAAAGAGATCATTTGGAAGACCAAGACGTAGGTGATTGGAGAATATTAAAATGGACCATAGAGAGATAGGATGGGATGGTATGGACTGATTTTTTTTCTGGCTGAGGATAAGGACCAGTGTAGGGCTCTTGTGAACAAGATAATGAACCTTCGGGATCCATAAAATGCTGGAAAGTTCTTGAGTAGCTGCAGATTTGGCTTCTCCTCAAGAAGGGCTCAGGTCCATGACTGAATAACTAAAGAGACAAACGTAGGTAGCCTCCTGTGTATACAGTTATCAGTCTTATTAATATTGTGAGTCACTGTATATGCTGTAGCTCTCCAGAATGATACTGGGGAAGTGTTGATTATACAGTGTTATGACGTTTAACACAGGAAGATAGCAATTACAGACTTATTGAAGATGATGCTCTTCAGGCATTCACATAAGATTTTATTTTATTTCATTAATTTTCTCTTTGAAATATTCTCTCAGTACGTTTCATGTCGGGCTGGTTGGGAACCTACCATTTGTGTCTCTCTGTAGATATACCCTACATTTTTTCATACGTCACATGAGCCCAACATGTCGGATATTTCACCATGGATCACGATTTTGAAGACTTGAGAAACAGGCATTGAAGTCACCGTGATTTGTTATCCGTGGTACGTACAAACGTTAAGGTCTGAGACATTTTTAAAGCCACGAATTTTCTACTGCGGGCTTTGTGCTCTGTTGAATAAAGTGTGAGTGTGACACTGTGTGCTGGGTCGTAATTATGTCGAGCCATGCCCTACCTGAAGTCTATCAACTGGAGAGACGGAGGGAAACCACGGATAATAAAGGACCCTAGCTAAGTTCTGATTCCTCAGCTGCACAAACCTACCACTAATTTAAATGCTGGTTTCTTTTTCGAATTATTCTAACCTGAAGACGGAGGCGACATGTTACTCCGAAACACCAGTTGTCTTTCAATGGACTTTCTTTTATTGCTAGTGGGGTGGGACTAAGTCCTTTGTACTGCCGCCACTTCTGGTCTATTGTACCATCCCCAGATGATAGGTGAGGGTGATTGTGCAGCAATTGGTGGAATGAAGATTGGCAGGGGAAACAGAAGTACTCGGAGAAAACCTGCCCAAGCGCCACTTTGTCCACCACAAATCCCACTTGACCAGACCCAGGCTCGAACCCGGGCTGCCGCGGTGGGAAGCCAGCGACTAACCCCTTGAGCTAAGGCGCGGCCTTCAATGGACTATACACCGCTGTAAAACCCTCAGATTCTTTGCAATATAATTGTTTTCGTTGGCCTGCGCTGCTGAGCTGTTAAATTGTTCAGTATGATTGACGTTTCGGTACGCCCCATTACAGGAAGGATAGTTTGTTATCATTTCTCTTTAAATATCGTGTTTATTCACGAATCCTGCTACCCAATAGAAGGATCGAACTGTGATCAATACTCTTTGTGATAAGTACCCACCTCAGCACTCTCTGTTAGTACAACACTCAACGTCTCTAGTCTCATTAATATAAGTGTCTTGAATCTTACATAATACAGGCGTTATGCAAACAGTGTTGTTTCTGTTTACACAACTCCAGTGTTTGCGCCTTATCTACATGAATATATAATTCACCACAACATAGCATCGATCTGTGTTCATGAAAAATTAAATAGCCCTTGGCAACAAGCGTTGCTGATCAGGAGAAAGCACTTAAGCTGCAGACAAGGAGTTCCGGCCTACCTTCCTGTTGCATGTATCTAGTGCTGTTAGTGTTATCTTGTAGTGCAGCAATGATCTGCAGTTTAGCTTTTGCCTGCTTCATGCACACATTTCCTTAAGAACGAATCCTACTTGAGCCAGAATTCTTGTATTGTTTGAATTTGTAAGTATTTTTATAGTTTGTTGATTTTTATTATTCGTACTACTACTACTACTACTACCAGTGTAAATCGTTTCTTTCGTATTTAGAAGGAATTCCTTTCTTTAAATCACTGAACTGGATTAGATATTACTGTGTTTTGAATATTTCTGCATTCTGTCTACCAAAAATGAACCGATGTTTCGGAGTAACCGTCTCATTTAGGGTATAAAATAAGCCTCTCTGGAGAACTATGGTACATATGCAAAAGGAAATGGAGCTGCCTAGGCGCTAACGGAGGCTTTAACCCTTACAACGGGCCGGCCAAACATTTGTGGGGGAAAGCGGTGAGAACAATATTTTGGGGTCGTAACGCAGGGGCGAATATTGGGCTGTATATGGGTTTGGTGGGAATCCTGAGGCTCCAGACAACATTGTCTGCCCATACGTCGGTTTGGAGAGTCATGTGAACTCGTAAGTACGCCAAATGCATGTGCACCTGTGATCACTAGCAGCAAAGAGAGAAGAGAAGAGAAGAGAGGAGAAGAGAGGGGACGAGAGAAGAGAGGAGACGAGAGGGGACGAGAGAAGAGAAGAGACGAGACAAGACGAGAGGGGAAGAGAGAAGAGAAGAGAGAAGGGAAGGGAAGGGAAGAGAAGGAAAGAGACGGGAAGAGAGAAGAGAAGAGACGATGCGAGAGGGGAAGAGAGAAGAGACGAGACGAGAGGAGAAGAGAAAAAGAGAAGGGAAGGGAAGAGAGGGGAAAAGAAGGGAAGAAAGGAAGAGAAGAGAGAGGAGAGGGGAGAGGAGAGAAGAAGAGAGGAGAGGAGAAGAGAGGAGAAGAGAAGAGAGAAAGGGAGAGAAGAGAAAGGGGAAGAAAGGAAGAGGAGAGTGAGGGGAAAAAAGGAAGAGAAGAGAGGGGAAGGGAAAAGAGAGAAGGAGAGAAGAGAAGAGAAGAGAAGAAGAGAAGAGAAGGAGAGGAGAGAAGAGAGAAGGGAAGAGAAGACAAGACTCAGTACACATGGTTCCACAGCTGCTGGGTACCTGCACACCGCCAGATGACAGGGGATGAAAATGCAGTACGTCAACCCACAGGGGCCTCCTAGAGGGGAGATACACAGCACGGAAGTGCAGCTGTGCATCACTGGCTGCAGGACGATGAAGGAAAGAAGTGGGAGGGGGGTCAGTGGAACAGCGCACAGGCGCCCACGGAAGGCGCTTGCACCGTACTGATGTGCACGTCATCTGTCCTGAGTAGGAGCACCAACTAATTAGGCACTACGCCATGAAAGTGTATGGGGGAGCGGATGTATAGATCCACACTTTCTTGATCTCGGCATTAGTTGGAGGTTAGTGGTCTGCTTCGGACACAAAATCCAATTGAACATTTAGGTTATGAATAGTATATGAAATCCCTTAGAACAAGTCGAAACCCCGTCTTCCATTCCACAACCCGTCACTGGTCAAGTTTCAAGGTTCGATACCACCAAACTGTACTGACCGGAGCAAGCGGTAGCGTAGTTGGTTGAGACACTATGCTACAAGCAGGAATGTCGCTGGATCGAATCCCGATGAGGTGGATTTGTTTTAGTTTCCAGCCGCACTATGTCCCTGGAGTCGACTCAGCCTCTAACAGTAGTGAGTACCAGGAATCTTCCAGGGGATAAATGGCGGCCCACGCGTAAGGCTGACAGCCTCACCGCCATCTGTGAGCCGATTGTCTAGAGAATATGGGATTCTCAACATCTCACAACCCTATTGGACTCCATGACCTATTACAGGGATACCTGGATACCTTTACTTTTACCTTTATTATTATTATTATTATTATTATTATTATTATTATTATTATTATTATTATCATCGTCATCTCTTGTCACAGGTTTATTTCCTGGTATTCCTTTGCTTGGACCAGTGATGCACCTCACCACTCAGGCTTCAAGCTTCGCACTGTAGCACTTTCCGTAGTATGTGTGATGTTCCCAGGATAGCTGTTTTTTGCAGTGAATCTATGGAGTGTTTACCAGGAATTAGTTCCAAATGTTTCCTCAGCCCTCTGGTAACTGTACCCGTGGCTCCAATAATCACTGGTATCACAAAACATTTCACATTCCACATTCGCTGAATTTCGATGCTTAAATTTTTGTATTTTAATTTCTTCTCTGCTTCTTTTTGTACTACATTCCTGTCCGATGGTACTGATACGTCTATAAGTATGCACGTTTTCTTTTGTTTGTTTTTAATTATTATGTCTGGCCTGTTTGCCAGAACCTCTCTGTCTGTTTGTATGCCTTGATTCCATAACACCGTTATATCCTCATGTTCACATACTGACTTAGGCACGTGTGAGTACCAGTTGTCTGATACTTCGATTCCAAATTCTTTACATATTGAGTAATGTAAATGCATGCAAACTTTATCATGCCTTACTATATATTCGTTCTTCGCCAGAACGGGACATCCTGATGTTAAATGGTCTATAGTTTCTTCGTATTCTTTACACAGTCGACATTTACTTCCGATCTCTTCTTTCAGTATTTTCTTCTTAAAATAGTTTGTACTGATTGCTTGGTCCTGAGCTGCTACGATTAAGCTTTCTGTTTCCCCTTTAATGCTTCCAAATTTCAACCATCGATAGGTCTGTTCCTTATCCACCAGAGTGTCATCTAAGCTGCGTGGGTATTGTCCGTGCATTCTTTTCTTTTCCCATTTTTCTTTTGTGTTCTCAGCTATTGCCTTTTTTTGTAAAAACTCCGTGTGCTTGCAGGCTGTGTTAGGCGAAGAACTTGTGTTGTGTTGGTGTGTCCTATTATTATTATTATTATTATTATTATTGGAGGGGGTGGGTTTCCCCATGCACCGCGACCAGTTGTTGATCTATTGTACGTCCCCCTTTGATATTCTACCAGTCTCCATACCCTACCGGTACTGGTGCGTGCTGTCAGCCCCGTTGAGCCAACGAGGTCGGCCCTCGGTACCTTGATGCTTCCCCCATCTACCAGAGACATTGGAAACTACTTGGGCGGGAAATTGTTGCCTAATTTAACTTAGAGGTCTCCTACGGAGGCCGCTTACTTTTACCTTTACTATTCGGAATAAAAATGTATCTGTGTGTCCCTTGCTTTACGGCATCAGGTTTTATTGCCGTCTGATCTTGCTAGAGGCTGAAATCTATGCGAACTCACAAATTGGCGCCAGTTCTCTCGCGTGTTTCCGTTCCGTGACCGAGTGGCTCTGCGTGTCTCAAGGATACAGAGGGGTGTAAAAGCCGCTCCACATTTCAGATCTCATTCTTGAGGTACTTAAACTACACTGGCCTTCACAGATAGCGTCGTGGGAGCAGTGCAAGAAGTGGTTTGTACTCCACGGTAGGTAACGGCGAAGTTCTGAGGTGACTGAACCGCAACCTGTAATTACCCCGGCGCTTTGAACATATGAGAAGCAATCAGATTGACTCCCCTCACTTTCTTCTTCAGATTCTAATTCATATTGTCACATGTTTATGGCGTCCGTGACTAATAAGAACGGGTTTTCGATTGGATGATTTCATTTATTTGTCTCTCCTTTACAGTCACCCCTAATCACATTAAATGACTGCCTATACTTCGCTCCATTCTGACTAGAGCACCACTGACTTCATTCTCAAGTCAAAGTCACATTGCGACTGACGGTCAATCAGTAAGTCTTAGTGTTATTACTGTTTGACAGTTACGGTTTTGTTTTTGTGGGCGCCCTCTCTGATGAGTTGTTACACGGTAGCGTAGTTGGTTGAGGCACTATGCTACAAGCCGGAAGGTCGCGGGTTCGAGTCCCGATGAAGTGGATATTTTCAGTTTACCTAATCCTTCCTGCCGCACTGTGGCCCTGGGGTGGACTCAGCCTCTAACAGAAATGAGTACCAGGAATCTTCCTGGGGGTAAAGGCGGCTGACGCGTAAGACTGACAACGTCACCGCCACCTGTGAGCTGATTGTCTAAAAAATGTGGGAACCTCCACCTCTCAGAACCCCAAGGGCCTCCATGGCCTCTTACAAGGATAACTTTGCCTTTACCTCTCTGACGAGAGGACGGGTCTGTCTTTTCATATGCTGATGGTCCTTGCCAGCGAAGTCTTTCTCGGGTCCGAGTCCCTTGGGATTCGCGACCATATTTTACTGTCTCAGATTTGAGACTTCCCTTTTCGTCGCCTTCTACGACTTGCAGGGTGACGATGGAGGTATTCGACCCCACCTTCACATGTGTTCGACTTCATTCTGCTCTGTAGCGTATCAGTTTCCAAGAATCTGTCTCCATGGAAACGTGTTTGTCACTCGTCTCCTAGCAGTGCATCCACATATCACAATATTCTGGATTCTAATCGAAATATTTCTGGCGTTGTATTAATGAAACAGATATAAGAAACACATAGAGAATTACAGTTGTATCCTATACACAGCGGACGTGAAGAACGCCTTACCCGTAACGAGTTCTGTTATAAAGGAATTTATTTCAGACAACCCTGCTCACTCATTCGCGATGTTTGTATGGAAGTATCATATTCAGAGCCCCCACAAATATCAGTCGATGTTTGGCGTCAGGCATAGGATCATACGATATCTCTAGGGTAATTCCCAGAAGCCGGGGCAGTTACTGTAGCGTGGTTAACGGTCCCTCGGGAACATGTGAAGCACCTGTCGTGTGCATCAGTGCATATTCTCCACTGACATCCAAGCAGGATGATAAGCCATCTCGTATGCAATTTTCTACCGTTGTGTTTCATGTTCACCCTCCGAGAAACAGACCTTTTCCATATAAAGGGACCGGAATAGGAGATCGATTGGTTAAGAATTCTGTTTCGTATGCGCAAGGAACTGATTTAGAATCGTGGTCCGTAAACCGGTTACTCAGACAGGCCTTTTGTGTTTTCCTCAGTTTATAATAGCAAACTTCTAAACAGAACCTCAAGATATGACATATTTTTCAGTTCACTATTAATTAATTGTCCCATTATTTAATGTTAAAAAGTGTCTTAGTTGAGCAGGGCATGTAGCACGAATGGGGGAGCCGAGGAATGCATGTAGGATATTGGTGGGAAAGCCAGAAGGAAAGAGACCACTGGGAAGACCAAGGCGTAGGTGGGTGGACAATATTAAAATGGTTCTAGAGAGATAGGGTAGGATGGGATGGTATGTATTGCATTGATCTGGCTCAGGATAGGGACTAGTGGATGGCTCTTGAGAACACGGTAATGAACTTTCGGCTTCCATATAATACTGGGAAATTCTTGAGTAACTCCAGAATTGGCGTCTCTTCAAGAAGGGCTCAGCTCAATTAGTAAGTAAGTAAGTAAGTAAGTGTTTTAGTGACACCATCGTTAATCTATCTCTATCTATCTATCTATCTGTCTATCTATCTATCTATCGCTTTACAACCCTTGTGGACGTTGGCCGCTTTTTTTAGTTTCATAGTCCATATACAGCTGGTAGGATTCCTTGGACGGGGGATCGGCCTTTCACAAGGCCTCGACTACACAAACACAGAATAAACACATATATTCATGCCTCAAGCTGGATTCGAACCCACGACCCCAGCGTTCGAGCGGGCGAAAACAGTTTGTGCTTTAGACCGCGCAGCCGCTGTGACCGGCGTAACTATCAACTCTGATTGGAGGAGAAAGAGCTGCTTCAGTGTAGTGAGGGTCCTGCAAGTAGGGACAGAGCGGAGGGAGTAAGTTCTGCTGCGGACCAGGGGAGCGCGTTACGCTGCTCTATTATGAGTAGTTTCTGTTTCCCCCGTTTCATCCACGCTCTCCGATAAAGTTTCCTCAGGGGTGCATTATCGAAGAGAGGATTAAATCGATTAATTGATGAAGGGGTTGGGCTCCGCGTGATTAATATAATGAAAAATGATGAAGTAGGACGAATAGCGGGGTCGGTTTACATGAGATTCCTCAGGGCTAGAGGTTAAATCCGGACAACACAGGAGACATGGGCGTCTGAAGAATTCACCAGTCCAGACGGTACATGCTGAGTCAACTTATCTCGAAGCACAAAGCTTTAACCATATGCGTTTGGTATTTCAAGTTCAAAACTTGCATGTTTGATACACATTGTAACGTGTAGTGACGTTGCTATGCAACGATCGTGAGAAGGAACATGCGTTGCTTAGTAACGGTCGATACACACATCAGTGATACTCGGGCTCTCGCTAGGCAACTGCTCGGTAAACGGGTTCCCGCGGCAATGGATACGCATGGAACGATCGAATTGTTGTTTGAGTATAACAATGGAAACAGTGTTTTCCATGTGGTTCGTGCCGAAAATATATAAGAAGGGCCAAACTCATGGACTCACAATAACAAGACCTAAACTGTCAAACAGTAATACATATCTGGTCATGAGCTACAGATTGGACTCGACACCAAGATTGACTGACTGACTGATCATCAGTCGCAATGTGACTTTGATTTTGACTTGGCTCAAAATCGTATCCGTTTAAGTGAGGGGAGAGGTGGATTCGTTTCGCACTGGATCCTCCAAACCGGTAGCTCCTTCTTTCCCATTAGCGTAAATCTTCCCCGCCAATCTGATCTATCCTTACATTAACAAACGAAGGATTTGTGACATCCTTCTTCATGGAATTTTCTGCAGCACCCCTCTCACTTCCTGCCTCTCAGATTCAAACTCGTTCTCCTCCCCCGTATCCTCAGTCAACCTAAACACTGAAACGTAACGACGTATAGTGCGGTAAGAGTCAAACCGACGTTTCGGAGAAACGTATCATCTGTTTCTTGCTGATTACGCTTGGTTGTCATTTGGAAGCGACATGTACTCTGTGTCGCTTTATTCAAATTTATCGTACATTTTCGACATAGATAATTTTGTTGCTCAGACAGAACCGAGCTGCGGACGTAATGCCTGCCCTGGAGTTCACGACATTCAAGTAGCACTTGCATGTCAATAAGAAACACATGCAACCTGGGAGGGAAAAAAAGAAAATACCGCTCACGTTAGGCGAGCAGAAAGAAGTTAATGGCGCAAGAATGCCATTTAAGGAGGGACTTAAAAAAGAACGCATTTTATGTGAGGAGTTTTGGGATACGTAATGGCTGGTTCACAAATTTGCTTACCTGAAGTTATGTTACTAGTTGGTCTCTTCGCTTATATGCTTGTATGTTGGGAGCACCTTTGTGGTCTAGTGGTCAGAGTTCCTGGCTAGAGATTCAGAGGTCCGGGTTCGATTACCGGCGCTACCAGATTTTTTCTGAGAAGTATTGTATCTGGAACAGGGTCCACTCAGCCTCGTGAGGATAATTGAGGAGCTATTTCAAGGAAATAACGGCTACAGTCTAGAAAACCGAAAATTAACCGCCGTGGGGATTTGTTGCGCTGACCACGCGACACCCTCTACCCGCTAAAGTTGGCACTAACTTCGCTGACAAGCGACGGTTGCTCGGTCGGTATAGTTCGCTTGCGGACTAAAACCACGCAGTTTTTTTTTTAATTCTTTCATTTTGATGCACAGTGTACCATGGGCATTGCTTCAGTTGCTCGCAGTTTGCATCTTCTTTATGTAACAATGGTTCCCAATTTAAATCTCTGTCCTGATGGAAAAAATTAACTTTCTTCGTGTTTACAGAAAAATTCCTCAGTAACTTTCAGTAAGCAACGCTCTTCAAGTCGATACACATTATCATACGTCACTGCGTGAAGTATCCTATGAAGTTAGTAAACTCATCGTAAAATAAGCGAGACAACACGTAATTGCTTTCTTAATATGGAATTTTGAGATCTGTTTGACGTAGTGTGAAATCACTATATTATATTTACTGACGACTGAGACAACCACCTAACAGTCCAGCTGAATTATAACAACGGTACTGATCCACAGTTTTAAAGTAACATTAATTTTATTATATTAATAAAAATATATATTTATTTTTAGGACTAGAATCTACAACCTTTTTTGGACCTTGGATAATTTTTCGGTTTCTTAATCCTATACTCTTTCGACGAGGGGTCAGCCCGACGCAAGACCGCTACCTACACACAGGACAACACAAGCACAGTATAAACGCACACAGAAATACCTTGATTTGGATTCGAACCCACGATCCTAGCTTTCAAGAGAACGAAGACAGTTCGTGACTTGGACAGCGCGGTCACTGTGATGGGCTGAATCCACATAATACTTATGTAAAATTTTATTTGCATCTCAGTGAAAGGAAACCTGAAAATGGTCTCATAAGAAAACAGAGATACCGGGGAATTAGGAGCACGTGACAGATGAAAATTCAGTAGAAGTGACATACATCAATTCGATTGCCTTTTAGATTGATTAAGTGTAATAGTACATCGCGAAATTGACCATATTAACAATTCAGAATGTACTAGTGACACCTGGAACCTGTTCACTTAAACTCATTCATAATAGAAACATTAACTTAATTCACGTAAAAACGCGAAGGATAATGTCTCACGCTCAGTAATAACAGCAGAATGTTTTGCTTTACGTTAACGAGCAGGACTTTTTTTTTAGTTTCTTGGGATGGGGTGAGACCGTGTCCCGTTGGCACTGCGGCCGCTGTTGGCCTATTTTACCAACAGCGGATAATAGATAATGAGCGTGAAGCAGTCGGTGGAAAGAGAACTGACAGGGGAAACCGAAATACTGTTAGAAAATCTGCCACAGTGCCACTTTGTCCACCACAAATCCCACATTATCTGTCCTGGGCTCGAATGCGGGCCGGCGACTAACCGCCTGAGCTATGACACTGCTACGAACAGGGCTTACTGTGCTCAGCACTGAGGGCTATATCCCTATGGTTTGGAGTAGTGTTTTATATTGTGCCAGCAGTTGACACTGCCATTCTGCAGGTTGAGAACTAGACCAAACACCAACACGTTCTCAATACGAGGTAATAGTGAAGTGAGAATGATTGAGGGGAGTGGACCGAAGCCTGTATTAAAGCACGGTTCCTCAATGAAACTTACGAAAGTAGAATAAATTACAGTACTTTACGTTAAGTGTTATGTGAACCCCGAACGTTATTTTAAAGCTACTTCGTGCGGAAGAAATCTGCATAATTGATACGTATCGGTAATCTGTTGCCGCATGTCGCCTTATCAACTCACTTATAGCGATACGCACTAAGTTTTGTCACGATCACGCAATCTCTGAAGCATTTTAACATCAATGAACTTTGTTCAGTTGTAGCGTGAGTTGTTCAAATTTTCGGTTATCGCTGATCGTTCCATACCGTTTTCTTTCTCTTGCTTTCTACTGGCGTTTTAATATTCTTACAGAACCGATAAAGGTAAAGGTAGAGTTGTCCCTGTGTTCAACGGATTAGGCACTAAGCCATGAAGGTGTATGGGGGAGTGGATGTATAATCCATATTTTCTTGAACTTGGCACTAGCTGGAGGTGAGCAGTCAGCTTCACACCCCGGCCGCTTTACTCCCGGGGGAAAGAACCCCCGGTACCCATTGGATAGGAGGCTGGGTGGGCCCCAGAACCAGTCCGGACAACGTGGAGAAGAAAAAATTCTTGACCCTACGTTAATGTCATGTGGAAGAAATATAGAAAACAGCGCAGCGACGGTACAAAAGGTGAATGTTTTTATTTTATACAGATCCATCCCCTGTCCAAGGGGACACGCAGTAGCATAGCTTTTCTATTATTTTTCTCATGGCGTGAAACTGAGTACACTTTGTACTGCGGCCACTTATCGGCCTATTGCACCAGCCCTGGATGATAGATTATGATGATTATGGAGCAATTGTTGGAATGAGAATTTGGCAGGGGAAACCGAAGTAGGTGGAGAAATCTGCCCCAATGCCACTTTTTTCACCACAAATCCGACATGATCTGACCCGGCCTGGAACCCGAGCCGCCGTGGTGGGAAGCATGCGGCTAACCGCCTGAGATGTAGCACGGCCTCGGTAGTCTAGTTGGTTGAGGCACTATGCTACAAGCCGGAAGGTCGCGGGTTCGATCTCCGATGAGGCCATTGGATTTTTCAATGTCCTAATCCTTCTAGCCGCACAATGGCCTTGGAGTCGACTCAGCCTCTAACAGAAATGAGTATCAGGAATCTTCCTGGGAGTAAAGGCAGCCGGCGTGTAAGGCTGACAACCTCACCGCCATCTGTGAGCCGGTTGTCTAGAGAATGTGGGAGTCTCGACGTCTCACAACCCTATGGGCCTCCACGGCCTGTTACAGGGATACCTTTACTTTTTTTACCACCCCTTTCCGGTATTATGTCTCCTGGCAATGCCCTTGGTTTTCTTCAGCATTTTGTTGAGATAACATGATGGGCGCCGCGGCTGCTGCCAACATGCCAAAGGATTCTGAACGAAATTTTGAACTGGAATTAGTGAGACGTAACCTAACTTCCCTCTACCACTGGCTTTCCTTTCACCAAATTTTGGTGTGTACTGTCATGGTCCATCCTGCATGACGCATGACACTGTGAAAACTTGATTCTGCACGTGAAGGTGGATTGGCTTTTGAAATGATGGTCATTCATCCTCCTCTTCATCATCGGCAAAACAGCCCTTTTTTGAGCCATAGCCTTCCACAGGAGATTCTGCCAGATTTATCTACTCCTGATCATGTTTATTCAGTTTCTTTCTCCTAGAGCTGTAACATCGTTGTCCACTCCACCTTCCCTCTCAGTTCACGCCCTCCTCTGTTATCCTGTCTTCTGGTTTGGCATTGAGAATTCTTTCCTCGGGTCGTTGCTGGTGCATTCTAACACGACCAACCCATTTCAACCTACCTACTCTTATAAAGGTTCTAATATTGTAACGTGTAATGTCGTTGTTATGCAACGATCGAGAGAAGGAACATGCGTTACTTTGTAACGGCCAGTATATACTTCAAAAATATCAGACCTATTGCTAGACAACCGTCCATAACAACAATGGAGGGATTGTTGGAGGCAGTGTTTTCTGTTGGGTCCGCCCGAGGCTATATAAAGCGAGGACTAGAGACCGGCTGAGGGCAGTACAGTTGAGTTAAGTGAAGTAAAGTGAGAGCGTTCAGTAGTCAGTTCAGTGGAAAGTCAGCCTGTGAAGAGAAGACTAGGAGGTTGGTGTGAAATGGCCGCCAGCCAGTCTTCATTGGTTGTCGCCTGGTAACGGCTTCAACACCGTAGCTTCCTCAGCTTCTGTGTTCACATCCTTATTGGCTGGCGAATGTCTCACAACTAACTAAATTCTAGACTTATAACAATTCGATATAGACCGCATAGAAAACACCGCATCCAACAGTTTTCTTTTATTGTTGCGTCACTCAAATATCGCGCTGATCGCGTAAGCAACAACTCTTCCCAGTTAGTCTACTGGTGCGTGTTAGGTATCTATTCCATAGGAACGGCCGTTATAAACAACGCCGTAGTATGTATATAAAGCATTTTGATATTATAATATTATATTATTATTGTTACTCCCATTTTGTCTTATTTTTTTTTCTGGCAATTGTATTATTCTCCCCAGGCCGCAATATTTATGAAGTATTTAAATCATCGTTTACGCTAAATACACGCAGTACTTGATACAGGTTCGTTAAAATGAACGCCTGAATTATCAATCTCACAGTTAAAATTATTTTATGAATCACTTTTCTGTTTTATATATACTTACTATATATATTTATGTCCGGCGCCTCCTTCACAGCCACTCCAGCCAGACAAACATTGACGCACGCATATGGACATGTTTGTGCTCGCTCGCCAGCTCCAGGGAATCCCCAGCTGTTGCCATGTCCAGTGCGCGCACCTGCGTCACACCGATCTGCTGCTGGCTCATGCATTGCATGGAAAGACCCAAATGAGGGAATTGAACCGTTGTACTGAGCAAGTGATACTCTCATATAGCCTGCCCCCACCCCCACCCCAAAAGCCAACCATAAACGCATGAATCTTCCTCTCATCCCCTAACGTCCAATGTGTTACATCAGCCCACTGCACCGCCGCTGTAGAGCTTTGTTACATGCATCGTTCGGCCGGTCCAGAGTATCACCGCAACAGTTGCAGTGTCGCTAGCAGTTTCCATGCAAATCAAAACCTCTTGCAGTCTGGTCTGTTTGAAAGAGGAAAGGGGCCCATGAAGCAATGATATTAACTCTTGTCACTTATGTCTATTACAAGCTGCTCACACTTTCATGAAAGTATCGCAACTTTATAGTGTCACGTGACTAATAATAACGGGTTGTGGATTAGATGATTGGATTTATTGGCACATCTTTAAAGGTAAAATCATTTATAGCAGCTCATAATCAGTAACTTTCTACTAATCGCTCCATTCCTTACTGGACTATGAGTGTCTTCTGCGTGACTCATTTGTTTGTGATTTACTAGTCGGTCACTTCTTCAACTTCCGTTATCCGCTGGTTAGCACTCTACAGATGAACACTCAGCTATTGACCTGCCTTCTGAATTCTCTTATGAATACATATCTTGAATTCACGAATGAACTCTCTTTATAAACTCGGGAGTGCCGAACGGTGGCCACCACATAGAACATTTTATGTTTTGGTCTCTTGAATCCGTTGTAGCGGAAACTATTGAGCCGTTGCCTAGTAAATGGATTTCCGCTTCCGTTGCTATTCCGTATCCTTTGTTGAATCTTCGTTCACAGGAGAATGTGTTTCCCGAGCCGTTACCTAGCAATGGCGATATTTGTCACAATATCTTAATTTTCAGAATAGAATACAGACTCAAACTGTCCGAGAATGAAACGTCGAGGAGGGGCGAGGGAAAAGCGGGGTGAGGAGGAAGAAGAAGGGATTCCCAGTGAATATAAGCGTCTCAGAATATGTCCATTTATTGGATTTCATGACTTTATGTTGGCTCTAGTGATCCTGCTGCTAATATAAGAAGACGCAGTCTCATAATAAATTACTTCACGAGGAAATATATTGAAATGTATGATAAAGGATTAATTTGTTGCTTAACAGCCTTATTTCAAATTCGCAGTTTAAGTAGCATCAAACAATTGTGACATGACGGAGCAGTTTAACTAGAGACGTTGTCCGTTGCGAGGCACTGGCACAGTAAACAATCTACTACTTCATCAAATAAACAGGTCGTTGCTAGGCAACGTATAAACTAACAGCAATAGAGGAGCTGCTGTGTCGGTGTTTTCAATGCGGTCATTAATATGAAGAGTTGGGTAAGACGTGACGAGTGTGGGAAAAAGAACCAGATACATTTGAAAGTCGACCGCCTCTGTGGTCTAGTGGTCAGAGTTCCTGGCTACAGATCCAGAGGTCCCGGTTTCGATTCCCGGCTTTACCAGATTTTCTGAGAAGTAGTGGGTCTGGAACGGGGTCCACTCAGCCTCGTGAGGATAACTGAGGAGCTATTTCAAAGAAATAGCGGCTCTGGTATAGAAAACCTAGATTAACGACCATGGGGATCCGTTGCGCTGACCACGCGACACTCTCTATCCGATAAAGTTGGCAATAACTTCGCCGAAAAGCGGCAGTCGCTCGGTCGGTATAGTTCGCTTGCGGACTATAGGCCATGGAGTTATTTTACATTTAAAAGTCAAGGGATGATAACAGTTGGGAGTTTTAGGCGACAGTGGCAATATGTATTAAAAGATATATTCAGATTGTACTGTATTCTTCTAGGAAAACGGTTTCTTCTATTTTATTGCAGAAACGAATCTATTTGTCATGTTAAGTTAAATTAATTGCTTCGCAAAGACAGTGATGTTAGGTCGGCATATCTCATGCTCCGTCACGCTGTAAAGGTTCAGCCACACAGAGCGCTACGTTATGTTCGCTACGTACGCTACGTACACTCTCCGACGCAGCTAACATAGGGAACATAGCATACGTAGCGTACGAAAGTCTGTGTGATCAGTCACATTGGCAATAAAGGGAGATATTTTTCTTTTCGTATAACGAACATAGCGTACGTAGCGCTCTGTGTGGCCTAACCTTCATACCGACGTTTCAAATCACCTTTCACATTCATTCATTCAAAGAATCTTAAATTTTTGCATATACTGTGAGGTCTCATTGGTTAGAAGTCACTGGCTATTGATTGGGAGGTCATGATTTTTCGCCCCGGAGGGGATGCTGCAACCCTTCCCTTCCCTCGGTGTCTAGTTCGGCTCCTGGCCCCGCTCCAGAAGGTACCAGTGGAGATACGTGCAGACTGCAGAACCTGACCTCTCGTTTCCATCAGATCCTGAGGTTTCGAATGCGTGGTTCTTTACGTCTGGGTTTCAGGCACCCCTCACACGGAGTGCTTATGCAGGTGGAGAAATTCTTTTCTGCCTGCAGTATAGTTCATCTACAGCGGAAATTATGGTGTGTTATCATCACTTAATGACATAGTCAATTAAGTAACCATTCGCTTTTCCACATACTTTCGGCAGTCATACGAACTAACGAACTCCGTAACCTGTAGTCCGCAAGCGAACTATACCGACCGAGCGACCGCCACTTGACGACGAAGTTAGTGCCAAATTTTACGGATAGAGGGTGTCGCGTGGTCAGCGCAACGGATCCCCACGGCCGTTAATCTCGTTTTTCCAAATCGAATCCGCTATTTCCTTCAAATAGATCCTCAATTATCCTCACGAGGCTGAGTGGACCCCCTTCCAGACCCACTACTTCTCAGAATATATGGTAGCGCCGGGAATCGAACCCGGAACCTCTGGAACTATAGGCAGGAACTCTGACTGTTAGGCTGGGCCCACACGAGCGCACAAAATGCGTCCGTTGTAACGAACGTCATGACGTCCGTTGTAGAAATAAAGAGGAGAGGCGAATGCTACGCTTTCTTCTGGCTCCATTGCAGACAAAAAACTACGCACCGCATTCTGCAGCTGTGTGGTGTCCTCGGCAACGTCCGTCATAAAGTACGTTCGTTGCAACGGACGTACTTCGTGCGCTCGTGTGGCCCCAGCCATAGACCACAGAGGAGATCCGGCACTCATAGACAGGTGGGATTTTAAGATATATTCACACAGGACGTTGCTTACAAAAAAGCCCAGGGTGCTTCTAAACTATTGTCGGAGTTTTCGTGGCCTATAATTTTCAAAGGTCACGGTAGCTGAGCGGTCTAAGGTATGCACTGTCTTCTCTCGCTCGGAAGTCGGGATCGTGGGTTCGAATCCCACTCAGGGCATGGATGTTTGTGTGCGTTTTTCTGTGTTTGTCTACAGGTAGAGGCCTTGCGACGAGCTGTTCACCCGCCCAAGGAGTCCTACCGTATGTGTAAGATCTAGTAAACCGAAGTGAAACGGAGAGTTTCATGGAGGTAGGCCTAGGCCCAAATTGGGGCTGTAGCGCCACAGAAAAAAAAATTTCAAACCTGGAATAATAAAATAAAACTGGTGATGGAATATGAAAGAATAACTCAAAGAGTTCTAGCAACAATTTTATTCTTTTAAGTCCGGTTTGAAAATTATAGGCCACGGAAACCCCGACAGTAAATTAGAATCACAATGATTACCCTGGTTCGTACGGCTGATGGATTTTATGGACTGGGTGTTACATCATGGATGAGTGAGTTAAGATCTGTGTGTCACGATTCCTGTTCCACTGACATTACAGTGCAAAATCTCTTATCCCTTAATTTATAAATCATGTATATCATTAATTACACGCAACTAACCGTGGGCTAAGCCTTCCAAATACAAGCGGTTCAGATCAACAGTCAGAAAGAAGTAATTGTGAAACAGTTGAATCCGTGTTACACCATTTGCATTAGGCTCTGTGAACTATGGAACCTGTTCAGTCCTGAACAGTGTTATTAGTAAACTGAACTGGAATAATTGCGATTTGTTAATTAGGAAGCCAGCTGTCAAGAAACATGCGAAAGTCTGAAGTGCTGAGTAGTACAACGACGCATGTTAATACACGGTTTCTCGTCACTCACTTGAATGCCTCTAGACCTGCTCTCTTGGTAAAGCCACGCTCTGTTGTATTTCGTCCCACAAGTAAAACTAAACTGTCAACACAAGAAAATACCATCGCGAAACGTCCTGAATTTTCAATATAAAATAGAGATGGACTCTGTAGAGGCTTTTATTTTTGTTTACAATTATCTGTATCCTTAGTTTCATAACTTGTACTCTTCTCCAAGTATAATTAGAATGATCAAGTCAAGGAGGATGAGGTGGGCAGGACATGTGGCACGAATGAGGGAGAAGAGGAATGCATATATGATATTGGAGGGCTGCGCCATAGCTCAAGCCGGGTTCGATTTCGGGTCTGGTCAGGTGGGATTTGTGGTGGACAAAGTGGCGATTTGGCAGGTTTTCTCCGAGTACTTCGGTTTCCCCTGTCAATCTTCATTCCACCAATTGCTCCACAATCTCTCTCACCTATCATCTATGGCTGGTACAATAGGCCACAAGTGGCCGCAGTACAAGGGACTCAGTCCCACCCCACTAGCAATAAAAAAATTATGATATTGGTGAGGAATTCAGAAGGAAACAGACCACAGGGAAGACCAAGACGTAGGTGGGTGGACAATATTAAAATGGATCATAAAGAGATAGGATGGGATGGTATGGACTGGACTGATCTGGTTCAGGACAAAAAGACCAATGGAGGGCTCTTATGAATACTGTAATGAACCTTCGGATTCCATAATATGCTGGGAAATTCTTCAGTAATTGCAGAATTAGCAGCTCCTCAAAAAGGGGTCAGCTCCATGAGTAAGTAAGTAAGTAAGTAAGTAAATCTATATCCTTACGTTCCACACCTGGAGTTCCTCAGAAGATTTAAGAATAGAGTATGAAATGGGCCTATATGCGGTGAGGTTACACAAGGTAGACAGAATGGTTATTTAAGAACGAGGCTGGAGAGGGCGTATTCCATGAGGTACTAGACGAAATTACTGAGGGCCTGACTCGTGGGTAGATAAACGTATACATAAATAATAAAATTCTAGTTACCGAAAATGTCCCATACCGAATTTCAGCAGAGTCTGCGGAATGGTTTACAGAATACACGGAAAATTCATTATATAGTTTTTCTTCATCTCATGCTACTTCCCCTGTGTTGGTGCACACGCACACACACTCAAACACATGCGCACGGCTCTGGCCGTCTTAAAAACCAGAGAATGTTTCATCCATAAGGAAAATCTAAAATATAACATGACTGTGAACATTACACGTTCATGAAAATTCTCATGTGAAGCCGTTGATTACTTTAATATGCCGTTAATTTAACGACATTACCTGTAATACAGGATACATAACATAGACTGGCAGAATGATAAGTGAATAGAAAGTTGAAAATGATATCCAAGGAAGTGGTCCTGGTTTAATTTTAGATACTGCCTCAGAATTTTTCCAGGGACTTAGGATGACGTTGTTTAAGATGGTCAGCTTTTAATTTGAACCCATGATCTCTCGAAAATGAAAACACCTCCACGTTCAGGACATTTTCTTAGGATTTATGTTTCGTGAAGGAGTAATGTGGGTACATAGTCACTGCACTATAGCAGAAGGCCTCATATAGGCCCTTGGAGTGGGTATATGTCCACTCCTAGATAGCAGAAGGCCCCTTATAGGCCCTTGGAGTGGGTATATGTCCACTGCACTATAGCAGAAGGCCCCTTATAGGCCCTTGGAGTGGGTATATGTCCACTGCACTATAGCAGAAGGCCCCTTATAGGCCCTTGGAGTGGGTATATGTCCACTGCTAGATAGCAGAAGGCCTCATCTAGGCCTTTGGATTGGGTATACTTCCACTGCTAGTTAGCAGAGGGCCTCATCTAGTTCCTTGGAATGGGTATACGTCCATCGGATCATAGCAGAAGGCCTCATCTAGGCCCTTGGGGTGGGTATATGTCCACTGCTAGATACAGAAGGCCTCATCTAGGCCCTTGGAGTGGGTATACGTCCATCGGATCATAGCAGAAGGCCTCATCTAGGCCCTTGGGGTGGGTATATGTCCACTACTAGATAGCAGAAGACCTCATCTAGGTCATTGGATTGGGTATACGTCCACTGCTAGATAGCAGAAGGCCTCATCTAGGCCCTTGGAGTGGGCATACGTCCATTGGACCATAGCAGAAGGCCTCATCTAGGCCCTTAGAGTGGGCATACGTCCATTGGACCATAGCAGAAGTCCTCATTTAGGCCCTTGGAGTGGGTATACGTCCATTGGACCATAGCAGAAGGCCTCATCTAGGCCATTGGAGTGGGTATACGTCCACTGCTAGATAGCAGAAGGCCTCATCTAGGCCCTTGGAGTGGGTATACGTCCATTGGACCATAGCAGAAGGCCTCATCTAGGCCCTTGGAGTGGGTATACGCCCACTGCTAGATAGCAGAAGGTCTCGTCTAGGCCCTTGGAGTGGGTATACGTCCACTGTTAGACAGCAGAGGACCTCATCTAGGTCCATGGAATGCAATGCAATGCTTTTATAAAGACAGTTAGAAATGGTTTTAGAAGCATGTACTATTTACCCGCAGGTCTGCCAGGTTCCAGACCATGCCAGTAAAAGAGAAGGCCCGTAAGCAATTTGGCTGCGTCCACAAGCAAGAATTATCATGCGAAGCCAACTTTATCATAAAGTTCCCTCTTACATTTTCGCAAAACCTATGCTTGTGGTATGCAGAGACATACAAGTACAGACTCAAAGCTAACAAAGGTAGGCAAGGGCTGAGGAGCATTGGAACATTTGTGTTCAAGAGACGTGAAAAACTAAATGATGATGATACATGAAGGAAAACTGAGAAGCAGTAATACAGTTCTATATATAGCTCTCTCAGCCTGGAAGTTCATCAGCTACAGCATACAAACATATTCCTGAAAAGTCATTGAAATATGTATGAACCCTAATCGCTTACTTACTCATGGAGCTGAGCCCTCCTGGAGGAGCCGCCAATTCTGCAGCTACTCAAGAATTTCCCAGCATTTTATGGAACCCGAAGGTTCATTACCGTGTTCACAAGAGCCCTCCACTGGTCCCTATCCTGAGCCAGATCAATCCAATCCAATCCATTCTAATATTGTCCACCACCAACGAACCCTAATGACAACCTAAACTATTTTCCTAAGAATTGAGGTTTTTCACAGCTGTGACTATGAAGAATGACGTCTTCTAGGAAGTGTCGCCGTGTAGATCTTGTGTGAGCAGACGTTTCGGTGGAACTTATCGCCTCCATATTCAGGGTAGAAAAGTCCGCGAGCGAGGAACCGGCATGAGCATCTGCTTTAAAGTTCTCAGAATCTTTCAGGTCAATTAAAGAGAAGACCCAGTTTCAGATATAAGCAAGTTTAAGAGTAAATGAAATTCTATACCTCGTATGGAGCATAAAGTTTCCTCCAATGCTAATTCTTTTCTTATATTCTCTTTCTTTTGGCGATGTTTTTGTTTTGTTTTCTCTCTTCTTGAGCACCAGCAGCAACTTTCCTTTGTTTCGTTGCCTACAACAAACGAGTAAGAAAAGGAACGGATTGAGGATGAAAAGGGTTGGAAGGAAGATGTTATGTTTTCTGCAGTGAGCTGGAAAAGGCGAGCATCCTTGCTACTTGCAGTTTGAATAGAAATCAGACTGCGCTCCAATTAGCTAAATCCTCAACAATATTTACTTCCTTCTCCCTGCGATTTAACACAAAATGTTCATAAGCTTTATTTCCCCACGTTTGTCTTACAACGCTACCTTTGTGAGATGCAATGACCAATTAAATTATCATTAAAGTAGAAATTTCAAGACGGTTTTCAAATAATCGTCTTCTTAATGTCTTATACTGATCCAGGCTCTTCTTTTCTTGACAGGATATCATAATGAATTTTTTTTTTCGAAATATATAAATTGATTAATGGAATTTAATTATATTGTCAGGC